>NW_009953920.1:2545166-2553715 GCF_000747805.2 Chaetura pelagica
TGCTGAGTTGAAGATGTTATTATTGGCTGGATAATTGCCAGGAGCAACTGAGCAGTGGTTCATCTCCAGAGGAGCAGGTTCGTTGTTAAGCTAGAGCTACTGTGGTTAGAAGTGGGCATGTAGTAAGAAGACAAGGGGTAATGGCTTTAAACTTGAAGAGAGTAGATTTAGGTTAGACATTAGGATGAAATTCTTCACTATGAGGATGGTGAGACACTGGAACAAGTTGCTCAGAGAAGTCGTGGAAGCCTCATCCCTGAGAGTGTTCAAGGTTGAATGAGGCTTTAAACAGCCTGATCTAGTGGGAGGTGTCGCTGCTCATGCAGGGGTGTTGGATCTAGATGATCTTTAAGGTCCCTTCCAACCCAAACCATTCTATGATTCTGCAATTCTATGAAGTGCTAGCCTGGCACTATCTGAGATGAAGTATGGTTAGGCAGAGATCTGGCTGTGCCCTGACATTTGCACTGATGAGCAGAGAGAGAAGTGGCTTCCTCGGCTCTTCTCGTTATGGTGGAAACTCAGGAGAACTTGTGGGACTCTCAGAAGAAATTGCCAACCACAGAAGAATAGCAATTAAGTGGGATAAACTTGTGTTTGTGTGAGAAGAACATGTAAAGAATCGGGCTGGGACTGTGGCTGGCAGATGGTAATGGACTGTGCTTATTATCAGTGGAGCAGGAATCCAACCCAGAGGCCTCCCGTTCAGTGGGGCTGAGCTGGAGAAGCAATGTGCAACTGCAGTGCCTCAGCTTAGGTGCCAGCATGGTGGTGTATGTGCCACTTCACCTGAAAAGCTCACCCTATGCTTAGATGATTCCTTGGGTCCAAAGCTTGGAAGCCAGTTAAAGTAGCTGCCAGAAGGTAAGAAGGTCCTGGGGTGCAAAAGCTCCAGTTTCATGGTTCTTGAAGTTGTCCTGAGGTTGTTGTCACTCTCCGGCTGTGCTGAAAATAACAAGGCTGGTTATTTATGTCCCAAATAACTGTGTGTGTTTTCATTCATAACAGCAAGGGTGGCATACTCATTAGCTGATAGCTTTAATTCTGTATTGAAAAATATGTGCAGGGTGAAAGCCGCTCTCATAAATTTTACCAGATGTGAAATTTCAGTATTAAGAATATCACTGTTTTAAATTAATCTAAAAACATGAGCAATATGTTGATTCAGAGGAAAAAAAAACCACAAAACAAACAAACAACTGGCTGGAAATAATAAAAATTAGAGGGAAAGTAAACTTACCTGTTAATTTAGGGCTTGCTTTTTTTAAGCCAGAGAGAATTAATGTGTTTTGAATTTATTTTCTGGGTCCTAATTTTTTTAGGAAGACATGCTTAAGGTGCATGTTTCCTTCTCTGGAGACATTCAAGACCCACCTGGACATGTTCCTGTATGATGTACTCTAGGTGATCCTACTCTGGCATGAAGCACAGCTTCTTCATGTTGGGTTTAAGGATCTAGGTGAGAAGTAGGCGGCTGAGGTCTAAAATAGCAGCCTGGCACCTGGCTACAGCAAAGTGGAAGGGAGTCTGGCCACATCAGCTCTAGGCCACTGATACCAAGTGAGCTCATTTAAAGCAAGAAGAGTAAATCAGCTAAAGGGGCTGAGACAGAATACTGAGGCCTTCAGTCTGACTTGACTGAAGCAGAAAACAATTCTTAAAAATGACAGTGCTTTTTATGAGCAAGAGTGCTTCTAAGTCCTCAGGAACTTTGAGGATCCATCTCTGCAGTCCTCTCTATTAGAGGCCACCTGAGAAGAGGCTTGAGGTGCATTGCCCAGGGGGTAAATACAAAGCAGGCAGATACGATGCAGGTAGAAATGATTGAGTAGCATGATTCAGAAAGCCACAAATTTCTCTTAGGGTTAGAATAAAAGGAAATAATTAATTCTCCAGTCACCCCACGGATTTTCCTGTCTGGGAATAAATCCCAGGTCTTCCTGGCAGCCAGGAGCCAGCCAAGCAGCTGTGCTGCTGCCAGGGACAAAGAAGCTGCGGAGGTGGAGACGGATGCACTGACACTGAGCTTTGCTAGTGCTGGAGATGGTGAGCAATGTAAAATGTTCATAAAAGGAAAAACACTGAGTCAGGTCTGACTTCTGTCAGGCATCAAAGCCCTGTGGTAGGAAAGATCTTTGCTAAACCTCTCCCTTGGGCAAGTTAGCTCTGAGTCACATATGTAACAGATAAACCATGGGATTATATATCATGTAAGCATACTAGCTAAATCCTTAAAGCCACCCTGGACCACAGCATTCTGAAGATAGCAATGAAGACAGGAGAGATAAGCATGGTAACTGGTATCCTGAAGATCTAAGCCCATATGAAAGATTTGCAGAAATCAATACAGTATTTTTGGTGCAGTGAGTCTGTGAGGGGCTACAATGTTTACAAAAAAGTGGAAACTTTTGTGTTGTTGAAATTACTTTCCACTGAGGTTTTTTAAAATGTGGGCTATCCAAAACTTCTATTAGCTGGAATAACTGGACACCCAGCAAGTAAGCTAAATATCTCATCTATTAGCTCTTCACATACTAGACAGTTCTCTAAATCCCTCAAAGGTAAGTTCAAGATCTCTGAGAATCCAGGTCACAAAGGCAAGTGGCATTTCAGCGTTTCAAAATACATATGATGAAATTTACTTGGCCTGCTGATGTCCTTGAGGATAGCTGAGGAAGTACTGCCAGACTTTAAGTTGCCCTTTTAAAATTCTCTTCTCAAAGTGTGACATTTTTAGTGCATTTATGAACACGAAATCTGAGCAGTTTCCTCCTGGAAGTCTAAAGTAATTGTTTTGAATTTGAGTTTCCTCCTCACAGAGGAAAAATAATCCTGGGGAAAATGTATCTTATTTTTAGATGAAAGGAAGTGTAAAAACTCCTTGGTACCTGCAGAGTCTTTGGTGAAGTGCAAAAATCTCCAAATCAAGGCCCTCTAGTTATTTTCTCTTGGTGTTTTTTATGCAGTTCTTAGAAACCAGCACAGCAAGACAAGCCACAATGCCTTGCAATGACATCTTCTCATCTCGTGGGCCAGTTCCCATTTATTCCTTACATTGACTTCTACGTAGGTAATACCTCTAGAATGCTTATTTTATTGGGGCTTTATTTTTGGTCTCATGTATATGTTACCTGGCTATTACATTAGTCAGAATTTTCTCCTCAAAAATAACCCTCTTCAAAGGTTTTATTCTACCTCCTAAAGCAACAGGCTAGACTTGAGCTAAATTTGTGCTGGAGAGGTGGGCTCTACCACTGCTTTGGCATCAGCAGCCTGTTTGACCTTGTGCCTCTGTGCAAACGCACTCAAGCTGGTGGGAACCTCACTAGTGGGAAACAGGATGTGGGAAATGGTGTAGGATATTCAGTTTACACCTGTAAGCTGGCACTTAGAAACAAAATGGGCTCCTTGGTTGCAGCATTAACCCAACAGAACAGTATAACCCCAACAGAAACCATAGTGCTCCTGTGTTACAACAAAATAACAACTGAATCACATATTTTTTTTAAGGCTGTTGATCTTCCACTCTGCTTCCTTCTCTCTCATTCATTTTCTTTGACTCTTGCTCTAGGTTTGCCTTTCAGTACTTTGCAGGTACGTTCTTTCTAGTGTGTTGTCTACCACAAGCTCCAGAACAGATGTAATTTGTGTCCTTTTTTCTCCTCTCTCTCTTTGAGAGTTCCCATTTGTGGGAATCTAGAGTTCCCATTAGTGTTCCCATTTGAAATCTGCAGTAGAAAGAAGAACTGACAGGTTACTCAAGCCACAGGGAAGGTGCTGTTCAGAGCCAGCGAGGAACTCTGTGTTACTGTACTGGCAACACATGCCATGTTCACTGAAGATGCTTTGTTATCATTCTCACTTGGCTGCAGTGTGCCATTTTGTAATCATTGTGGGCTCTTCTTTGCTGACATGAGTGCTATATAACAGCAAAAATATTTTTCAACCATTTAGATGTTAGCATAGATTATAAATAATAGTGGATCTATGCCCCGAAATGTAAATCCAGATCTCAACCACTCAATTCAGCTCATTAAAAATAAACACTTATCATAGTAGTCTGAAATATATTAAAGAAAGATTTTGCTTCTCCTGTGTATGTATTAAACCAAGCTGTGGACTTAAATATACTTTTTCATTAATTACGAAAGTTCTGAAACACTTCTTTTTTTTTTTTTTCTGCCTTATGCTCTACTTAGTGTACAGCACTCTAATTAGCAGCCCGTTGCAGGATGAATGTAAGCTCCCTCACGCACAAGTTCATCTGGAGACAGAGTCTAATCTTCTCAATTTTTCTTCTGTTGACATGAGAATCACCAAAAAACAGCTTTGCTCTTGCATCACAGACTGCGTTTGTTATGCTGGCAGCCAAAGGAAACATTTTAGGTGCAAATGGAGATATTTAACTGAGAAGCTGCTAACATAATAAATATGGAACTTTGTGTCACCATTTATACAATTGTTTATTAAAAGATGTTTGTTCCTTATGGTTCCTAAAAGAGAATACAACATTTTGCATTGAACAGTAGAAAACCTATAGAATGGATCTCCCAAGTGTTTGGATTTGATTTGCATCAGTTCTTTTGAAGTTAAATCTGGCAGTTCAAGGAAGCAGAGTTCGGTGGCTGTTACTGAGACCTTTTGAAAAAAGTTCATTTTACATCATTTTTTTGTCTTCAACAACACAGCCATTTCCTGTTAAAGGCCTTTTTGTATCAGGTGATGCCTAAACCCAGATCCTCCAGGTGTTTTTCTTGATAATGTGAGAAACATTTTTCATGCCAATGAACAGGCCCACATGGATCCTTCAGCGAAGCACAGTTTATTTACACTCTTGCAAGAATGGGTGACCTAAACAAGCAGGCACACCCATAGGAAGGTGAATAATTGTTTATATTCCCTATTCCCAACGCAAAGTTCCCTCCCCTGTTTCCCCACTGGCTGGGTACTCCAGGGTTTACAGCCTATCTGATGCTTCTAATTGTCCTGTAAGTTTCCTGCCCCTGTTTACACATTCCATTATAGCAGTTTACTTTTTACCTTTTAAGGTATAATTCTGACCTTTCTTGCCCCCTTGGCTGTCTTCCCAATGACCAAAATGATCTATACCTATTGGTGTCATCCTGCCCTGAGGAGCAAGATAGAAGTGGCTTTGTTTGGCCATAAATCCTTCTCCATGTTCAGATCCCCCAGATGGAGCCCAATTCACTCCCTCAGTTCCTTGGACCATAAACCACTCCAGGTGTCATGGGAATGTGCAGATATCTCACTTCTCTTAAACAAACAATCATATTCCTAACACTAGGGTATATATAAGAAAAAACCCAACCCAACAACACGCTTCTAACACGAGGATGTGAAAACAACACTAAACCTAACACTATGCTTCTAACACTAGGATGCAAAAACAACACTACATTTCATTTCTAACAATAACTAGCCAGCAGTTTATAAGAGCAGAGCCCTGCTCTGTCAGGGGCAACTGCAGGGTTTCTTTGGCCAAAGGAATCTGAATGTTTGCACCAGAGTTTTGCTAACAATGAACCTGGC
Organism: Chaetura pelagica; assembly: GCF_000747805.2. NCBI lineage: Eukaryota > Metazoa > Chordata > Aves > Apodiformes > Apodidae > Chaetura > Chaetura pelagica. The sequence goes on from NW_009953920.1 coordinate 2,550,717, forward strand.
CTTAAACAATACAGAGAGAGCAACCTGCACAGCAAGAAAAGCAAGTATATACTATTGGCAACTGAGGAAAATAAATACAATTGCTTTGGTGGACATAGTTTTGATTTCTTCAGATACAATCTGTATTGGCTGGTTTAGTTTCAAGGAGGGAGTTGTTCCTGTTTCTGCCTGAACAAGAGTGTTGTGTCTGGCAGTGGGGTCAGCAGAGCTTCCTGCTCAGCACAGGAGTTTGTCTTGCCACGGGGATGGTAATGATTTCGGAATCCCGCTTTTTCCTATCTGACAACAAATATATTGATGGGTCAGTAGCAACTGGGCTTACAGCCAACTTCTTAAATGCAGATAAATGTATTTTTATGGAAAAGATACAAGGAAAGTGTGGAACCTGGGTTACGTCAACCTCTTCTGATCATATCTTGGGGGACACATTCAATGCCAATACACAAAATGTAGCCTGAGGAAAAGCTCAGGCAAACTTTTGCTTCTATGTGCAATGCTATCAGCATTAAAACTGAGAGCTTTACTCCACCTGACCTCATTGGGTTAAGCAAGAGGACTTTTTCAAAAAAGGAACATGTTGCTTAAAAGGTTGAAATGCCTAAATGATTATCTCACTAGGCATAATTTACTAGTAGTATTGCTTACCAGAAATATTTTCCCTTTTAATGCAAGCAAAACACCTGTCAAATTCTGCATTACATCTTATACAAACACTTAAGAAATTGTCAATAAGACAAGGAGTGTGAAGAGAATAATAAAATATACATGTAATGTAAGTAAGGCTCATATTGCAATGAGAAAAGCTGGAAGGTAGGTAGGTGAGGTGGGAATATTAGATATCTGGGGTTGCAGATATCTACTGATTGAATAAGATGTGACTGTGGCTGATCGATTAAATGCCGTGACAGATGGAAGAAAACCCTGCTAGGGAAGGTATAGCTGAAGAAAGAGCTGCTAGCCATACATGGGCTGGAAGAAGTAGGTTTCTCAAGCTAAAGATGTGTCTTCCTCAAGAACAGTGAGTTTGAAGGGCAATTAAATAATCCTTATACATCTTTATACCCTATATGTATTCTTTTTTTTGTGTGCCTGCTCTAGCTTTTAACAGAGCAACCTAAGATCAGTGTCACAGGCAACATTAAATGGGAATTAGTTCTGACAAGCTTAAAAAACTGACTGCTAGTAGCCTGGTGATTTAATTTTTTATTTAGGAAGTAAACTTTTGGTTTTTGGGCTAAAATGCTTGGAACGGAGAGAGAATTTAGTGTCCTGTGTGGAAAAAGGAGCTGTCACTATCAGGAGGTGGGGACACAGCTCTGACTGAAGCTGCCCCCAGAAGGCTCCAGCACTGGAACATCACCATCTTCACAAAGACTTTTGCAAGAGGCTTTAAAAAGAAAAAGGTGGTGGTGGGGCCCAATCTGGGTCAGGATATTCAGTGAGGTCTAGAAAAAATAAATAAACTGGTGAAGCCACATTATTTAGGAGTTAGAGCTTAGCACTTAGGAGCTTTGGTAGCACTTTCAGGAAAAGCTGCAGTGTAGAGCAGCTGACCCAGGGTTGGGTTGGCCCTGTTTGCCACTCAGCCAATATGCAAAAATAGAGATACTTGGCAGAAGAGTGTTTCTCAGCTAAAAAGGTGCAGTCTTGCTCCCTGGGACCATATGCATATAAAGAGGAACAGTAAATCTATAGGTCATTCATGTAAGGATTCACAGTATGGTACTGAAAATGGAGGTAGATGTAGGAGCAGCAAACCTCTTGGTTTTCAAGGGTCCAGGAGGCAGTGGACCAAGAAAGTGTCCTAGGTCAAGCTCAAGGTAAATAAGCACACTTTTACAATGTCACAGCAAAAAGCAAAGCTAAGCAACCTTCCTGTTAGGGTAACTTCTCCAAAGGTATTTAGAGATAATGGTGATTAGATAGGAATTAGATGCAAACATGCTGGATGTGAGGAACAATGCTGAGCTGTATTTAGTACAGTCACATAGTGATGAACTCACTTCTGAATTCCTCAAATCTAGGTTTGTGGTTTATGTGCTGCAAAGGCCTTACAACAATCACCTGGATAAATTGTAAAAGCAGAGCATAATTTCATCTGTGGAATTTATGAAGGGCTGCACCGATTGCTCCAAAGAGTGATGGCAGCTTAAGGAGCTGTGGGTGCAATAAAGCCACCATAAATCCCAGCTGAAATGAATCAATACCTTGTTCCTAAATGTATTCATTTGCAAAACTTGGAGGCTGTGTAGAGCTTATTAAACTACGCTCGCTTTGTGTGTCTGAAGAGTGAGCCCTGAAACTAGAGATTGAATAAATTTCTAACAATGAATGTACATGAAAGACTATTTCAGTGTGAGCAATTACCCTACAGCATAGTTGGTGAATTTGCTGTATATCTAAGAATAATGAATTAATGACTTCCAGGATAAATGTTGCTGCCTGGTGTTTTATGGCACAGGAGTAAGGAGTAAAAAAAAAATAATAGTGGGATATTTATAAAACTGAGATGGTAGTCCTGCATTCTGCCTCACCTCAGGAAAATATGCAGTGGGTGTGGATAGAGAAGAAATCTAGGATTTTTGAAGAAGCAGTGCTGTAGTAGGGAAGAATAAGCAATTGTACTAAGTGGTGGTTCTTGGATATTCTTTCTGGCTAGAAATGGTACAACAAATAAAGCAACCTCTCCCACAAAATTTGCTGAAGCACTATCTGGTTTAGGTTGGCAGTGTAGCCACTTTTGGATTAAGGTCTACATATGCAATGTACCTTTGAAGTGTGACAGCTATTTTTGCAGCAGGAGATACTGAAATTGGCCTCATGTTGGATGACCAAGTATGTTGTATGGGCTCAGAGAAGGGCATTATGAAAAAGTGGTAGGGAATCCATCAGTCCCAGAGACTATTCCAGCAAAGAGAAGGAGAAGGGTTTGATTTACTGCAAGTAGACTTAGCAAAGGACTCAAGGTGAAAATGATAAATAGAAAAAAAAAAAAAAAA
>NW_009953920.1:2557789-2564241 GCF_000747805.2 Chaetura pelagica
TTTACCTTTTAAGGTATAATTCTGACCTTTCTTGCCCCCTTGGCTGTCTTCCCAATGACCAAAATGATCTATACCTATTGGTGTCATCCTGCCCTGAGGAGCAAGATAGAAGTGGCTTTGTTTGGCCATAAATCCTTCTCCATGTTCAGATCCCCCAGATGGAGCCCAATTCACTCCCTCAGTTCCTTGGACCATAAACCACTCCAGGTGTCATGGGAATGTGCAGATATCTCACTTCTCTTAAACAAACAATCATATTCCTAACACTAGGGTATATATAAGAAAAAACCCAACCCAACAACACGCTTCTAACACGAGGATGTGAAAACAACACTAAACCTAACACTATGCTTCTAACACTAGGATGCAAAAACAACACTACATTTCATTTCTAACAATAACTAGCCAGCAGTTTATAAGAGCAGAGCCCTGCTCTGTCAGGGGCAACTGCAGGGTTTCTTTGGCCAAAGGAATCTGAATGTTTGCACCAGAGTTTTGCTAACAATGAACCTGGCCTTAAACAATACAGAGAGAGCAACCTGCACAGCAAGAAAAGCAAGTATATACTATTGGCAACTGAGGAAAATAAATACAATTGCTTTGGTGGACATAGTTTTGATTTCTTCAGATACAATCTGTATTGGCTGGTTTAGTTTCAAGGAGGGAGTTGTTCCTGTTTCTGCCTGAACAAGAGTGTTGTGTCTGGCAGTGGGGTCAGCAGAGCTTCCTGCTCAGCACAGGAGTTTGTCTTGCCACGGGGATGGTAATGATTTCGGAATCCCGCTTTTTCCTATCTGACAACAAATATATTGATGGGTCAGTAGCAACTGGGCTTACAGCCAACTTCTTAAATGCAGATAAATGTATTTTTATGGAAAAGATACAAGGAAAGTGTGGAACCTGGGTTACGTCAACCTCTTCTGATCATATCTTGGGGGACACATTCAATGCCAATACACAAAATGTAGCCTGAGGAAAAGCTCAGGCAAACTTTTGCTTCTATGTGCAATGCTATCAGCATTAAAACTGAGAGCTTTACTCCACCTGACCTCATTGGGTTAAGCAAGAGGACTTTTTCAAAAAAGGAACATGTTGCTTAAAAGGTTGAAATGCCTAAATGATTATCTCACTAGGCATAATTTACTAGTAGTATTGCTTACCAGAAATATTTTCCCTTTTAATGCAAGCAAAACACCTGTCAAATTCTGCATTACATCTTATACAAACACTTAAGAAATTGTCAATAAGACAAGGAGTGTGAAGAGAATAATAAAATATACATGTAATGTAAGTAAGGCTCATATTGCAATGAGAAAAGCTGGAAGGTAGGTAGGTGAGGTGGGAATATTAGATATCTGGGGTTGCAGATATCTACTGATTGAATAAGATGTGACTGTGGCTGATCGATTAAATGCCGTGACAGATGGAAGAAAACCCTGCTAGGGAAGGTATAGCTGAAGAAAGAGCTGCTAGCCATACATGGGCTGGAAGAAGTAGGTTTCTCAAGCTAAAGATGTGTCTTCCTCAAGAACAGTGAGTTTGAAGGGCAATTAAATAATCCTTATACATCTTTATACCCTATATGTATTCTTTTTTTTGTGTGCCTGCTCTAGCTTTTAACAGAGCAACCTAAGATCAGTGTCACAGGCAACATTAAATGGGAATTAGTTCTGACAAGCTTAAAAAACTGACTGCTAGTAGCCTGGTGATTTAATTTTTTATTTAGGAAGTAAACTTTTGGTTTTTGGGCTAAAATGCTTGGAACGGAGAGAGAATTTAGTGTCCTGTGTGGAAAAAGGAGCTGTCACTATCAGGAGGTGGGGACACAGCTCTGACTGAAGCTGCCCCCAGAAGGCTCCAGCACTGGAACATCACCATCTTCACAAAGACTTTTGCAAGAGGCTTTAAAAAGAAAAAGGTGGTGGTGGGGCCCAATCTGGGTCAGGATATTCAGTGAGGTCTAGAAAAAATAAATAAACTGGTGAAGCCACATTATTTAGGAGTTAGAGCTTAGCACTTAGGAGCTTTGGTAGCACTTTCAGGAAAAGCTGCAGTGTAGAGCAGCTGACCCAGGGTTGGGTTGGCCCTGTTTGCCACTCAGCCAATATGCAAAAATAGAGATACTTGGCAGAAGAGTGTTTCTCAGCTAAAAAGGTGCAGTCTTGCTCCCTGGGACCATATGCATATAAAGAGGAACAGTAAATCTATAGGTCATTCATGTAAGGATTCACAGTATGGTACTGAAAATGGAGGTAGATGTAGGAGCAGCAAACCTCTTGGTTTTCAAGGGTCCAGGAGGCAGTGGACCAAGAAAGTGTCCTAGGTCAAGCTCAAGGTAAATAAGCACACTTTTACAATGTCACAGCAAAAAGCAAAGCTAAGCAACCTTCCTGTTAGGGTAACTTCTCCAAAGGTATTTAGAGATAATGGTGATTAGATAGGAATTAGATGCAAACATGCTGGATGTGAGGAACAATGCTGAGCTGTATTTAGTACAGTCACATAGTGATGAACTCACTTCTGAATTCCTCAAATCTAGGTTTGTGGTTTATGTGCTGCAAAGGCCTTACAACAATCACCTGGATAAATTGTAAAAGCAGAGCATAATTTCATCTGTGGAATTTATGAAGGGCTGCACCGATTGCTCCAAAGAGTGATGGCAGCTTAAGGAGCTGTGGGTGCAATAAAGCCACCATAAATCCCAGCTGAAATGAATCAATACCTTGTTCCTAAATGTATTCATTTGCAAAACTTGGAGGCTGTGTAGAGCTTATTAAACTACGCTCGCTTTGTGTGTCTGAAGAGTGAGCCCTGAAACTAGAGATTGAATAAATTTCTAACAATGAATGTACATGAAAGACTATTTCAGTGTGAGCAATTACCCTACAGCATAGTTGGTGAATTTGCTGTATATCTAAGAATAATGAATTAATGACTTCCAGGATAAATGTTGCTGCCTGGTGTTTTATGGCACAGGAGTAAGGAGTAAAAAAAAAATAATAGTGGGATATTTATAAAACTGAGATGGTAGTCCTGCATTCTGCCTCACCTCAGGAAAATATGCAGTGGGTGTGGATAGAGAAGAAATCTAGGATTTTTGAAGAAGCAGTGCTGTAGTAGGGAAGAATAAGCAATTGTACTAAGTGGTGGTTCTTGGATATTCTTTCTGGCTAGAAATGGTACAACAAATAAAGCAACCTCTCCCACAAAATTTGCTGAAGCACTATCTGGTTTAGGTTGGCAGTGTAGCCACTTTTGGATTAAGGTCTACATATGCAATGTACCTTTGAAGTGTGACAGCTATTTTTGCAGCAGGAGATACTGAAATTGGCCTCATGTTGGATGACCAAGTATGTTGTATGGGCTCAGAGAAGGGCATTATGAAAAAGTGGTAGGGAATCCATCAGTCCCAGAGACTATTCCAGCAAAGAGAAGGAGAAGGGTTTGATTTACTGCAAGTAGACTTAGCAAAGGACTCAAGGTGAAAATGATAAATAGAAAAAAAAAAAAAAAGAGCCCTCACATAGTCAGGATCTCCCCCAGTGCTGCTGCATACAGCAGACAGTGCTGATACATGACTGAAAGGAAGGACAGAGGTAGAAAGCCAGTATGGTAGAGTAGATATGGGGATGGGTGACATACTTAGCAGTGGAGGGAAGAGATAAGAAAGGGGCAGCTTAATAATTGCCTGCAGATAAAACCAAAGAATAGCTGTAGGAGATGTGCTCTGACATTAATGAATAGTGGTTGCAAGCCTTTCATAAGCTGTGAGAGGGAACCAGGAGGTGGTACTGGGAAGTAATAAGCATGAAGAGAAGAGAAGCCATGCTTGTAATGATCGCAGGAGCCGGAAAGGAAGCTCGTGCTTACCTCATCCCTCTGCCCAGCTCTGCAGATTTCAATGCTCAGGGCAGGCATGCTGGGCAGGCAGAGCTCCAGCTGCCAACAAATTCCCTCTGCCTTCCTAGGGATGGCCTTACAGCATGTGGAAGAACAGGTAGGATGTAGATGGGTAGTTTGGACAAGAAAATACAGCCAGTCCATCCACCAGGCAGTACCATGCCAGAAGATACGTGCCTGGATCTTTCCTAAGGGTGACTGTGGGACCTGGTGCTCCCCAGAAGCTCCAGCTGTGTTCATATAATGTGGGTCTGAACACACACATGGAGTGCAGCTTTCACTTTATACACGGAATTAGATGAAGACAAGGATTCCTGGGAGTAACAGCTTGAATAAAGAAGCAACAACAAGCTGCAGAAACCAGCTTCTTCTCTGACCAAGTGCCCCACACTTGTTCTGTAAGGCCCAACCCATGTGTTTTGCACTCAGGAATGGTCTGTTGAGAGAGGATCACCAGCAAATGCCAGTTTAAGCCCAGGACTGCTTGCTCTGCCCTTATACTTCAGCAGCAGCCCTTCTGCTAGATGAATGATTTGCAGAGCTACTTTGTGGACTGGATTTGTGAGGATGATCTGGTTTAAAAGAAAAATAGCTGAGGGGAAAAAGAAGGTTATTTTTAACCCAGATGGGTTCATTATTCATGCTTAACAGGAGAGCCTCAGAGTCAGGAAGGCACAAGCAGGAGGCAAGTGAGCTGCAGGGCAGGAACAGTCTCAGCTGCCTCAAGCAGGGCTGTGGGGCCAGGCTTTTAGCCTCTTCTGTGAGCTCAGCTTCTGGAAACATGGCAGGGCTCACCCTGCTCTAGGGTTTTTATTTGTACAAGTCACTGTTTTGGATTTGCAAAGAAAAAGGTTAACTGTTTCTGCTTTTCAAGGAAGAGTATCCCTACTTCTATTTTTTTACTCTTCAAGACTCAGGTTGGGAAAAGTAGAAAATATTTTCTTCCCTGTCACCCTGCTAAGATTGTGGTTTAGCTCTTAGAGAAATTAAGAGCTTTGCTTAGAAACTATGTGGAGAAAGCCCTGCCCACGAGCACAGTGAAGGAGGCCAGTCTAGAAGGAGAGGACGATGGTCACTTCTGGTCTTCTGTGCTCCAACCTTCTGGCCAGCTGCCCAGCAGGGGCTGGGCTCCAGGCTGCTGGGGTGGGCAAGAGAAAGGAAACAAAGGTAGAAGTAAAACCCTGGCTTTCATGTTCAGATGTGGAAGTGGTTCTCCTTCTTCCCCACATAAGTCTAAACAAGATGCCTTTTCAGCCAGCCAAGGCCTTCTGCTGATGACACCCAGCTAAGGGACCAAACCCAGGGCTGCTGCTCAAGGACACACAAAAGCAAAACAACAGGTGTGGTACAAGGCAGGAAGGGTGGGCAGCAAGTTATGAGTTGCCTCTAATAGTTACCGCCCTAACCTGGGGCTCAGGGATGCCAGTTGGCTCTGGAGATCAAGATGTTCATGCACTCTGGGGGTGACACTGACTGGACAGGGGGTCACTGGGGTGTAAATGCCACAGGTTCAGCGGGTGAGAGAGCGAAAAATCGTACCTCCTGTTGCCCTCCGGTTCCCTCCCTGTCCCTGCACACACAGCGTGACCTCTTCAAGGGGGACTGTCACTGGGCTTCCTCCCTCCTCCCTCCCCCTCCTTTGATCCACAACCCTCTCTCACAGAGAACATCCTAAGGCCACAGCACTTCTTGCATCCCCTCCCTGAAGGACACATTCCTGCCCTGATGTATCCCCGGTAGCCATTTGTACATTTTCCCTAAACCTCCTCCCTCAGTTTGTGTTGACCCTTAATGAACCGGTTAATTCGTAAACTAAACACTGGTCTCAGTAGCAATTTGTGAGGGTGGCGAGGGTGATATTCCAACCTCTGCTCTAAAACACGGTCCCACAGCGGCCGCTCCTCTGGGAGAGGCAGCGCCACGTGTGACCCTCGGGTTCATTCACAGACCCCTCCAAACTGGGGGGAAGTCACGGAAACATCCTGACTCAGTGTAGCCTCTGTGTTGGCATCAGCTCGTGACAGCATAATAATCCCACCTCTTCATCGCTGTTGCTGTCACAGTTCATGTGCCGAATCCATCCCTTTGTAGCAGCATGATGGTCAAGCACGATGAAGGGGCAGTGCCCAGCTCTGAAGGGAAGAAAGAAAGCGCCTGTGCTGCCACCAAGGCATGAGCTGAGGCAGGGTGCCGTCCTCCTACCCACCAACACCTTTTGTGATAGCTGGGAAATGAGCCTGTCCTTCTCAAGCCTCGGCACAGCGCCTGAAGGACAGAAATTACTTTCTCCTCTCCTGTCTTTGTTTTCTTTTATCTCGGGAGACTACTGAACTGAGAGCCTGCCTTCTCGTAATGAGGCCAGAGTACATTGGAATTATCTGCGGGCATCAGTTAATAAATAGCAGAATAAAAGGCAAAGAGCTGGCTGAGGGTGATGCGTGTCAGATCTTCACGGAGCAGCAGCCCCTTCCTGCACAGGGTGAGAGCAGGGGGAGAGCAGAGCCAGGGCAGCAGGGTGCAGCTTGGCCACACGCCTCATGCAATTAGACCAA
>NW_009953920.1:2564885-2583501 GCF_000747805.2 Chaetura pelagica
AAAAGCAAGGGTCTAAATTGCTGTCAGGCTACGGCTGCTAATGAGACTGAGCTATGCAGTGGCATGTTTAGTCCACCCTCTGCTGTGGTGGAGGAGGATGAAGTAGGAGACAGTGGCCCGCACCAGTGGGGACAACGAAACATCACAGCCTGCTCTAAGAGAAAGCCATCAATTCTGATTTATTCCTTGAGTGGCTGTAGTAGGTCATTAAGCAGCTACCACTCATGCTCCCAGCAGGAGATAGGACCAATGTAAATGAAAGTGTTATTTACTTAGTATCTTTTTTTATTATTTTTTTTCATGCAGATCTTGTTGCACTGCCCATCGGTAAGGTTGCCCAACAGTTTCCTTTGGGAAAATCTGTTTTCAATTGCTTCTAACAATTCTTAACCATTTGTACTGTAATCTTCCACACCAGATACCCGGCTTAGATTCAGTGGTTTTGGAAAATTTCCAAACCATTGTGGTTTGATGGTTGGTTGTTGCTTTTTTTTAGGCGTTACCTAGGGAATATGCATCATTTTTCCATGCTAAAATGTCTCTTTTTTTTTTTTTTTTTTTTTTTTTAATACTTTGAACTTGTATTTGCTGTCCCCATGGTGATCTGCCAAGATTTGGCAATATTATAAAATCTATGGAAGAAATATATATAATAAATACAATTCTTAACTGAGTGCTGCCCTTCCCCTGGCAGCGTAACGGGATGTTGTGCTCTGAGAGTAATTGAGCAAATAATTACGTGCTGTTTGTTTGCTGAGTCTGCGGTTCTGTTTTCAGCTTGCAGATTTCTGGATGTGTGTTTGCGTGGTGAAAGCAGGGTCAGTTTATTAGTCTGGATGCCTAAAGCAGCAAGGAGATGTTTTCCTTTGAAGAAAGACTGCAAGGCTTGGCCCTCAGTGTAACTCAAAGCTCTTGTCCTTAATACAGGATTTTGTTCGTTTTTGATAGACTTGGGGCATGACATGGAAAATGGGAAGTGCCTTTCCCTCCTCCAGGAAAACACAGCAATTAGTAAAAATAATTGCTTCTTTAGAGCATCACGTGCCCAGGTAATTTTCTAGTTGCAATCTTGTGACACTAGCAGTGCAGATAAATCCTTGTGTTTTCATCTGTTTGGATCAAGGAATTGAGAAACAGTGACAGTCTATTTTTATGGTCACTGAACCTCTATCAAGAAGTATTATGCATGGTGTTTGATTTTTCTGCCTTTACATCTTCACATCCCCATGGTTACTGTTTGATTAAACTTTGATCAAAGAAAAGACAAATTATGTTATTGGTTATTTAACCCTGTGTAGACAGGGCTCTGTGGGTAAGAAATTCTAATTCATACAGGCACTAAATCTGAAGTCCTTCGAGTAGAATTCCCATTTACAGGGGGGAAAAAAGAGTTTTTGGCAGACTATGCATGATATGGTCTTTCATATTGTTTCTGATATAAATTTGTCATTTCTTGTTTGTTTATCTATTGACTAGAACTGCCTGCTTAAAAAAGAAAGCACACTTTAAGGTTGAAAAAACACCCTTATGTTCAATGTTAATGACATCAGGCAATCGATGCTTGATTAGAAAATCAAACCCACTTCCTTTTCATTCTTTGAAAATGTTTGCTTATTTGCATCTATTCAGGCTGAAGACCAAAGGTAGGATAGATTGGCTACATCCTTGCAATGCTGGAGTAGCCTTGGCTTACTGCTAGAAAAGAGAGAAGTGACCCACCCACAGCAACAGGATGTGAGCAGCCCTGCTCTCTTCATGGATGCATATATAGTAACTATACAGAGTATCTCGTATTAGACCAATTCATAATGCTCAGCTGGATTTGAGCATCAGCAGCATCTTGTTTCCTGAGAGGAACCAGATCAGGTCCAAGGGGTGCCTCTTGCCGGGCTTGATGGAGCAGCAGTGTTTGTGCCCAGCAGTGCCAAGCACATGGTCACAGAGAGTCAGACGGGGAGATGATCCTCTAATGGGACCCGTTTGGGTGTTTGTGACTATAGCATTATGTGCTGCAGTGTGACATGGCCAGCTCTCCTCTGAGCTGGGGTGAGTGGGTCAGGATCAGGCCAGCCTCATCCTTGGTGTACTGGACCAGGAAGTGACAGAGGCATTGCAGAGTAGTTTAGAAAGACAAACGTAGCTGGAGGCATGCTGTGGGGCTCAGAGTGGGAGTCTTGACACAGCTGGCTTCAGGAGCCTGTGATATTCATCACAGTTCTTGCACTGGCAAGAGAAGAGGAAACTCTGGTGAAGGCAGGGAGTATGAGACAATGCTGTAAGCGCGGGACTGTGCCAAACTGGGTGGAAAAGAGGAATTATCATCGGTTTCATGGCACTTGAAGTGATTGGAAAGAAGTGTTAAATTTGGCTTAAACCAGGAAGCTGGCAGTGAGAAAAAACAGAGAAGCAATTCCGGTAAATAATACTGCTGTGACAAAATTAGTCACAGTCAGGAGGATTGTTTTGAAATATAAAATAATCCTGGGATACACATCACAAGCACTTAAGGAATAGTCCTTCAAATAATGTGGAAAATGGGACGGAGAGAGAGAAAGTAGGGTTTTGCTAAGCTGAGGCAGCTAACAAACTTGATAGCAACCTGGCTACCCTTTGAAACTGTGAAATGTGCAGGAGTCTGGGGCTCTTCTATGCATAGATTAATGTGGCTAAGGGACCTAGAAATGAACTGCCTATTCATGTGCAAGGGGAAAAAAGTGACTGGAGATTTTGCATCTGCCTAAGAAGGAGGAAATTGCACTGGAACTGTTGACCTGTGTCAAGTGAGCAAGAGCATTTGATAGACAAACAGTTGATCTGAACTTCAGTAAGAGTGAAAAATGTATGAGATAGGAATGTGCTTGAGTACTACACAGTTAGTAGCAAGTTGCAATAGCTGCCTTCCTCCTCACGCAAATCAGGAAACAAATGCCTTATCCACTTTTACATAACAAGCAGAGGTTCATTAATCATCTGCTCCAACAACAATAGGAGACAAGAACATCTTGGAGGTGTCGCAGATGAATTACAGTAGAAATTTGCAATGAATCGAAACACAAGTGCTTAAGAAAGTTAAGATATTATTTGTGTGTGGATAGATGACCCTCAGTCTTTCTTCTTTTCTTCCCTATCCTACTCAGCTATAGACCAGCTCAGCTATATCAACCAGGGATGATGGACAGTGACATTAACTTCTTAAGGACTAATTTGTGGGGTGACTCAAAAAAACCCCTAATCATGCAGGGGTCGAGCTCTCTGGCACTTTCAGACCACTAGTTTTCACACCACATGGGAAATGACATCTAGTTTTTCACATAACTAACTCCTCTCTTCACGTAATCAGATGTAGGCCACTAGGAGGAAGTAAAATACTGCAGCCTTTAGAAAAGGGAAAGCCCTCATCAAGAGGCAGTTTTAGGTTGACTCCAGAACACAAATTGAAGTGAATGAAATTTCATAATGCTGCAGTTAAGGATGGAAATGTGTCATACCAGCTCTGTCACTACGGCATCAACAGAAATATGCAGAGCTGTGACCCAAAAACTGTTCAGAAATGGCCTCAATATCTCTTTTTATGTGCCCCAAACACAGAACATACAAGTAAATATCATTACTGTCAATATCTAGAACTCTAGACTTGCTGAACCCTTGAAGTTCTTTCTCTTTTGTCTTTCTCCCCTCCCTAAAGCTGAAAGCACAAACTTGCTGAACCAAGAAAACTGCTGCTCAGTCAGGAGTGTGGCAGACAGATGTCTGGATGACCTGTGCAGCTACTCATCATGTATGGTCATCAGAAACTGAATGAGAAAGAATGGGATCTCAGTTCAGAGACTTCTTTGACTGATGTTAGTACTTCTTTAAATGTATGTAACTGCAAAGTACTACATTGAGCCTCCACACTTTCCACCCAGGTGTCATGCAGTTCAGTTTCAGATTCTTACCAGATGGTGTTGCATGTATATGCCTATTTCTTGTTAGCTAGCCAAATAAAAAGGACTGAAAAAGTCAGTTTTAAAAATGCCCGTGGCTAGTTCTGCATTTTCTTTCACAGCATTGCTGGACAAATGTGGGAGACAGGATAAATGCCTGACAACTGAGAAGCAGACAGTAAATGATTGTCAAATAAGAAGTGGAAATAAACGCAATAAGACTTCTTGGCACTTATAATTCTCTCCTACAATGGTTTGATGGTTATATGCATCTGGGATGGTATAATATGCACATTCAAAGTGCACTTACAAGGGCTGCTCTTGGCTTTCTGGACCTGGCTGTCTCCTCCTTGATTGGTCATCCACCTCTCTCCATTCTCTAAGGAATCTTCTGCAAGTGTCTCTGCTTATAATCTCTGCCATCTTCTGATTTACCCATGCTTTGGCATTATACATGAGTCTCTTCTTCCTTCCAGCACTCAGAAGCTTTTGGTTCTCCCTCTAAGATCCAAGCTCAACACTTGCAAGTGGCTTCTAAAAACCCAAGAATGGTCCTTAAGGGGGCATTGCAAACAGCTCCACAGCAGAACCCAAAATCTTTCTTTCTACCTATCCTAGCACATACCACAGCTAGGAGTAGGAACAGATATATTTACAAACTGTGAAAAAAAGTAAACGTGTTCTTCTGAAAATGAAATCAGAGGTGTGAGAGTTGTGATCGTAAAAGTCGCCTATTGCACACAGTCAGTAAAGAGGGAATTTCCACCATCAGAAAGAAATGCAAAACTGCCCAAACTGGGCCAGCTCCACAGATACTCACAGCAGATATACACAGATCTTTTACCACAGAAGCTTTACCAAAACTGCACGGCCGTTGTGACTATCTACAAAAAAGGGGAAGCCGGAATTTACCAGAGTTTAGAAAAAGCTATTGAGACAGTTTCTATTTTACCTTACCCACATTTACAACCTCTAGGGGAAGATTTCAGGAGGAAAAAAAGTACTTAACAGACTGTGGGAAGTCTCGATGCAAGAGCAGAAATTCTGTCTGGAATGGCAAAACATTTCAGCCTTCTGCAACTGAAATCTGATCATGCAGTGATGGCAGCCCAGGTTGAAAGGAGTCACAATAGTAATGAGTTTTTTCACTGAACCCCAAAAGAACCCATTACAAAAGTGGATGTGAATAAGTAACCCTAGAAATGCATCTCCTCCCAGGTTCTGAGCAAATTTACATGCAGCTGCTGTATTGCTGTACCATACTGGGTGGTGCTAATGCAGGTACACGTTGGACTGTGCACTGTCCCATTAGGCCTCACCTTGGCTGAAAGGCAGGCTGAAAAAATGGCAAAAAAGTTACAGGACTTTTGATTTGGAAGCTAATTTTGATTTGAGGTGACTTTCCTAGCAGGCAAAAATCAAGTAATGAGTTTGTACAGGGTTTTTAAATTGCTAATTTTCCTTTGGTTTTCAACAGAATTTGATTAGTGAGAGATGCCTTTTGGTAAATTTACAGTTGAAGTTCTTAAGACAGCGAGAAACTAGACTTGATGACTCGGGAGATCCCTTTTAGGTTAATGGATGCAGCCCATACATATTGATAAGCCATGGCATATAAATAGATGGATGACCTCTGGCTGATATATGAAGCCACATGGAACCTGACAGTGAGTTGTGTTGAAAGCACCTTCCTTTGGGTGGATGACACTCTGTAAAAACCTCTGACAGCTGCCAGTTTTTCTGCTGATGTTTATAGCGTTAGAGCTGCAGCTTCATTAGCCTCCATTGTGGCTAATGTGGAGTGTTGCATGGAGAGATGGCAATGGGAGATCAGAGGACAAACTTTTTCAGACAAGCTCCTTTATGCAGTAAAAACACCAGAGGTTGGGGGAATATGGGCATTAGGCTAAAGGCAGACTAAACAAAAGCTGCTCGAAGCTCAGGATGACTGGCTGCAGGTGAGTGTGTTGGGGCATGAAGCATGAGGAAGGCAGGACCTGAAGAGAGAGCAGAGAGTTTATTTGACTTGGTGTCGCTGGAGTGATAATCAGTTGTGATTCTGAGCACACTACAGGAGGCAATTTTGTCTGCTTTGCTCAGGAAAGCCATCTTTGCATGCAGCATAATAATAAGACAAGACTAGACTGAGAATTCATCCCCTTGGTGCCATGTAGAAATCCTATCCCTCAGGCATATGCCTGTAGACCCTACGTACTAAGTGGCTAACAGCATTCAGGTGGAATGAGGGAACAGTGTTTTCCATGTCCACCTAGACTGTCTCTTTTTTGATGACTTTGTTTCCTTGTTAGAGATGAAAATTTAAAAAGTGCAGCGCATACTGTGGGTGGCTGCCAGGACAGGGAGGAATTTTCCCTGGGGTGTGCTCATGGGGCTTCTATACCATTTCTCTGAAGAGTCTGTATGCCTTGCAAAGCCAGTACTATTGCAGGAAATGAACAGCTTACCCAGAGCACAGAACATCTTTCTAATTACTTCACCGCATACTGAATAATTATAGAAAAAGAAGGATGAAAGCCCAAATGAGGTACAGCAGCCTTTTAAGAATGCCACCAGGTCAAACACTGCTGCCATCTCCTCCTCCTTTACTACTGACCTGTCCTTTCATCTCAGCATTAAGTGCCCACTTCTTTAAGTAGCTTTTTATCCTAACCAACTCTCCTAATTCATAAAGCTGCTTGAACTTGTTTATTTTTGTTGACTGTCTGCAACAGAAGGCTTTAATGCTTCATTCCTTGTCACCAAGTAAGCTTTCTGGACTCTGCTTGCATTGCTTCATCCAGCCAGGCAATGGTCATCTGCTCTGACAATGCTAACTTGGCCTCTTCAGCCAGAAACAAAATAGACTCCATGAGTTTTGAGAGTTAGAGCGGGTGAAGGAGAATCGTCACTGTGATTAAGACATGGTCTATCAGGGAGAGCATATCTATCTTGTGTCAGTAAACACGAACAGGGAGAATTCTGCTTCATTTATCTGCAGACTGAGAAAGCTGCTTGATATTCTTCCTCCTCGGCAGAAAATGACAGCACACAAAGCGATCGTGTTATTAATTCAGATGAATCGTGCACACGTCCCTGCATTATATAATTATTTCATTAAAGTGAAGAATCAGTTTAAAACTTCATTAAAATCTAACCAGCAGAAAATAATACGATTCCACTGACATTTGATTTAATTAAAATTTGTAAGTTAGGAATATTAAAACATGTTTTAGCTCTGGAAGTTCTCGGAAAGCTGCACCACCCAGTACCTTAAAGGGAGCAGCAGACAGGCATGAGTTCTTGGGGTCCCAACTCAGCAAAGCTCAGTGACTCCAGCAATAAAGCTGGTCTGCAAGCAGTCATTAAAACGGCCTGGAATTATTCAGGTAGAGTTTCTGCATTATCAAAATAAGTATCACTTGTTCAATTCAGTCTTGAGAGTTGGAGAACCAGATTGATTCTCTGAGCTGCGAGAAACAAGGCTGTGAGCCAAAGTCTGATGAAACCAAGACAAAGATCCCCCGCTGACTTCAATAGCCTGCTGGATCTCACCCAATGCAAGTAAATGATTTTTTTTTTTTTCTAAAGTGAGTTTCTTTTCCTGTGGCAGCTTCACACAAGATTTTCCATTGTGGCTGCCTTCATTTGTACACTGCTGTTCTCCTACCTGCAACTTCAGCCCCGTATTATTTCCAATACTTTTAAATTTTGCATTGTCAGGATAGTTTTTCTCTCTGGTTTCACAGAGTGAATTGACCTAGTTAAAATTAAATATTAGATGAGGCTGGTCTAGTGATCTAAAAAAGTGCTGTAACATGTTGTGTTTGTCTTTATTTCCATCAGCAAGAATGGTTGGGTGAAAAGACAGCTATTCATGCTACTCAGTTTAAACTGTTATAATTACAGGACTGAATGTATCCTTTTAGGATGCAACAAGATCAGGTGATCAGCTACTTCAGAAATGTAATAATTCTACTGTTTTATTTTTAGCTGAGATTTCACATTCCATTTGAAATGTGTATCAATCTAGTTAGTAATAAAGTAATACCATTTACTGACAGTGATGATATTTCTACCTTCTTAAGACAACCAAGCCTGTGATAAAAACAATACCTTATTCCAGGATTTGGAGATTGCAAGAAATGGATATTTTGCTCTCTGTACCTTACCACAGGCCTGAGGTCTCTTGTTCATCAGATATGAACACAGCAGATGTAATGCATGTTACCAGTCGCACCTACAAACAAACATCTTGACTCTTTCTAGGCACAGTGTAAATACTTCGAGGCTGGTAACAGCTGGCTCAGTCTTCTTGCCCTTAAGCCTGTTGGTTTTTGTACAGTGAAAAGCGGACTAATGTCTGCTTAAGAAGGATATTTTCTCCTGTCAGCCCTATTGTTCCTGTAAATACCACTTGTCACCACTATAAAAGGACAAGAGGATAATGGATATTCATCGTGAATATCCGGAAGCATCCTGAGTCCAGAAGCACTTCACTTCGGGAGCTGCATCACTCTTTGCTGACAGAATCCCTGCAAGCATCAAAGCAAGGTCTATTAAAAATAATGCATCAATAATAATTGTTGAATAATTTATGTTTACATTGCCATTTGCTGCTGTGGGATAGCTCTGCTGCATGCATGGCAAGCTGAAGGGTTGACTCCACTAGCAAAAGCTTTATTGCTTTTTGCCTTGTTGGTATCCAGCTGTTTGTCACCCTGCTATCTAATGCATGGGGGTGTAAAGATTGTGACCCTGAGCTGTAGGATACAAACACTTCTGGATGTGGGAGCAACTCCCCACAATGCTGTACCAGTCTGGTACTCTTTCTTCTCAAGCCAATTTTAACACACCTGCAGCCCAAAGAGACTCTCTTTTGGATCAGTTTTCAATGTGGAAACTGTTATAGTTTTAAACCTATTTTCTGCTTGTGTGCTTAGCTGTTTGTTATTAAAAATTCAGTCTCTCTGTCAAAAAACACACCTGGGGATGGCTTTTGAATTGACTGTAGAATAGTTTTGTTACTTTTTCAGCTATGGCTGTCATCTTGAAGGCACTGGGACACTTCAAACCTGCTGCTTTTTCCCTTCCTTGTGCAGTCAGTTGCTATTTTGAAAAGACAGGAAGCAGGAAGGAATGGGTAGAAGGTGACTGAGGGTAGAAAGATTTGTGGCAATGACCAGGGAAACTGTTTTTTTTCCTCAGTTTTTCTTTTGGAGGAACTCATCTTGTGTTTGTACCACTTCCAAGTGTCTGCAGTAGAAAGTTTCTGCTTCCCCATGAGGTCTGCATCATCAACCTCAATTGTGTCACCAGTTTATATTCCTGGGAAACCTCTGTCTGAATGCTATGTAGTCTTTACTACAAGCACTAATGAGATACCTGCCCCTCACAGCATCCAGCCTTGTGTAGCAGTGTTTGCTACAGAATGCCATCTAAGATTATCAGCTTCCCTCAGTTTGGTCCTGGCCTGGTTTCGGTAGCAGGAGAGAGGCCCCAAGAGTGGCTCCTGTAAGAAGCTGCTAAAAGCTTCCCCAGCTCAGGTAGCCACGGCTGGGTCGTTAGGAAGACAATGGAGGCACCTCTGCGAATAACATGTGAAAGAACTGATATAAGACCTGAGGAGAGGGCAAGCAGGGGAGAGAGAGCTGTGCTGGAGGGGTGAGAGCAGGGCCGGGGTGCAGACCCCCAGGGTGGTGAGGAAGAACAGGAGGAAGTTGCCCAAACAGAAGTTTCCCTGCAGCCCATGGGGAGATGGCAGCCTGTCCCCCTGCATCCATGGAGGAATGAGGTGGAACATTCCCTGAAGGCCCCAGGAGGGGTGAATGGGGACTTGCAGCTCATGGACTTGGATCTGCAGCCATGAAGAACCCTGGTGCCAGGGGACGTGGCTGTTCCCAAAGCAGCCTGTGACTCTGTGGGAAGCCCAGGCTGGAGCAGCTCCGGGCCTGGTGGGAAGGGCTCATGAAGGAGAGGTTGGTGGAAGCCTCTGTGCCATGGGAGGGACCCCGTGGGGAAGCAGGGCAGGACTGTAAGGAATCCTTCTTGCTGAGGAGGAAGGAGCAGCAGGAACCACCAGCCTGAGAACTGACTCTAAACCCCATCCCCTGTCCCCCTGTGCCTCTGGGGGGAAGGGGGGAGAGAAACTGGGAACAAAGGGATTTGGGCCCGGGAAGAAGGGAGAGGTGGGGCAACATATGCAAGCCCTGCTCTGTGTGTTGTCTGTGTCCTGGGTGTGTGTGATTAGTGTGAATTATTTTGAGTCTGTTTTGCCCGGTACCTTAATTAGTGAAGAACCCTCCTTGTCCTTTGTCTTGACTCAGGAGCTTGTAGTTGGGCTTTGTCCTCCCCATGCCAGTGTGTGTGTGTGTGTGTGGGTGAGGGGGGGAGTTGAGTGAGTGGCCATGGGGCCCAAACCTGGGACACTTGGCTTTTGGTAGGACTGTTTTGTTTCCATCCCCGTACTCCAGCAATGTTACTTATCCTGGCTGCATACTCTCCTCAGTGCTCAAGAAACAGCTTTATTTCTACAGTTGGGCACATTTTGCCTCTTCTTCAATATCAGCAAGCCTTGAAGGTCCAAGACTTCTTTACTAAAACATCAGGACACCCTGGAGCATGTTCATAATGTGGTTTCTCAAGACTGGGCTGGCTGGAAGAAGGAGCATTACAAGGAATGGTTATGGGAGCACAAATACAAATTTGAATGAGTAGACCTGAAATTGACTGAGGGCCAGGCAAATATGTGCTAACATAAGGCAAGTTTTGCTGGTAAAAATCTAGTACAGCTTAAAATAGAGCTGCTTGAAAGTTATTTAACAATGCACAGCACACTGAAGTGGTTCAGAACAGCTTGGAAGGATCATCTCAGATAATATATGTGTGCGTGTGAGATGTTTTGTTAGGGCCAAGCAAATAATAAATCACTGACTTCAACAGACTTCACTAAGTCCTTACATCTAGATTTACCCAATGAACTGGACTGACAGAATGCCTCTTGAATTAGTGAACTGATACTCCATAGCTGAAGAAGCTAGCTTGATTTATGTGGTAAGCTGTATGCACACTTGAAAAAATCAAGGTACTTTCCTCATGCAGGGCCTTACATGCTTCAGTGCCTGCCTGCACACTCCCCTTTGCACTACTGCCAGGGAGAAATTCTTGGCTCTGGTCCTCAGGTTTCCTCAAGAAGATGGTTGGAGATGAAACAGATGGTTGGAGATACTCCTTCTAAGGGTGAAAACATCCACTATCTAGTACTTTCACTAAAGAAACCTCCTACAGAATCTACAGTACACTGGGCTTCTCTCTTTACTCTTGACTCAGAAATCACCTCACTGTTCATATTGCAGCAAATCTAATGCTTTCTTGTCCACAGCCTCTCAAGATCCATTTAGAGCACAAAAGCTATCCATATGTCAGCACTCATATCAGAGCTGCATTTTGTACTTGAGTGGTTTAGCTCTATGAAACTTAACTCCAAGACAAGTGTTTGGAAGCCCTGCCCAAGGGACAAAATCTGCATCTGACTTCCTGTATTGCCCATTCACTTTCCTTGGCTCATCATACCTCTTGAAAATTTCTTTGCCTGACAGTTCATTACTTCATATGAGCGTGTGGGGGACAACCCTCTCCAGAATTTAAACAACATGAGTCATGACTCTGCTTTACCTTATGCTGTTTATGGCAGGCGGCTTTGCAGAGCTGACTGTCTTGTATTTTTATCTAAGCTGTGTACACATGCCATCAAGGCTGCTTCACAACCTTGGCTGGTATTGTTGATGGGCTACGGGGCCAGCCACTGAGCACACTTGCGGACCTCCACTCAAGTGAGAAAGCAAGGTCACTCACTCATCACTCATCGATCACCACTGACCTTCTGTTCTCTCTTTAGTCCCTGTGGCATTTTCAGGAAGCCAGGAAATACTCTTAATCCCCTCTTTTCGTTTTGCATGTAACCCTGGTAGTGGTGGTGCTAGTAGTAGCAGTAGTGAAACATGGGGTCACTGAGAGTACCATTAAGGTATATATTCCCTAACAAGTGTTGCTTCTCTGTGAATGTAGATGTAGACACACATCTCAAAGAAGGTTGATTAAAGGTTAAATAATCTTCCTTTTCATAATGGACCCCATGAGGCTCTCAAAGGTTGCTACAACAGACTGAGTGAACAGCATCATTGCAGTTCTTTTAACAGCCCTACATAGTTTCCATAATTGAAAATAGTTTGGTTTACAGATCAGATGGTCCATTAGCATTGTTATGATTTCTAGTCATTCTGCCATCAGTTGCATTTTATCCCTTGTGATTTCTAGAGTACATGTCTAGTGTTGATTTTTTTTTCCAGTTCAGCAACAGTTTAATCCTCTTTCCATCTCATTACAGTATGAGAAAATAGAGATTGCTGAGGGGACATTAGTTAATAAACACATTGCCTGTAGTTCTCAGACAATAGATGCATTTTTTCCATCTTTATTTAATGGGATGTATTGAAATATCCAGGCTATAGCAGTGGAGAAATTCTCAGTGTACTATAGAGAAATTCACACTGGAGGAGAAAAAAAACAAGAAACGGTTACTACTTTAAATGAAGAAGGAATACCCCTATTAGGCAGATTACTTCATCTTTTTGTTCGACTTCAAGCTGAAATCTAAAGCCTGATTCTCCCCTTGCACAGGATTTATATTTTTCCCATTGACCTCAGTGGAATCAATCCTAATTTACATTGGTATGAGAAGAATTGGATCACTAAGGTCTCATTATTCCAGGCTGTAACCAATGACCTGGTAGAGCTTCTTATTCTTTTGACTAGGAAGATTCTGTAAGGGTTTAGGGACTGCTTATGGCACTGATAGGAAGATGAGATAAGACAAAGGAAAAATAAAGTGCTTTACTCTATTTCATTCCAGGGAGCTCATTCTTGCAGACCACAGGTGATGGTTTTGCATTTCCATTATGGCACCATGTGCTTGGAATTTCATTCCCCAGGCATTTTCCCCAGAGTGCTAAGAGGCCTCACTGACAGTGCCCAGATACATGACATACTCCCAACAACGATCAGTTCTAATTCTTAGTCTATGCCAACATCTCTTTCCTCTCCTCATCCCTTTTCTTTTAACACTTAGGGAGAATAACCATGTTTTTAAATCAAGTGGCTGCTCTGTAGAAGAAATCAGTGGTGAGCAAAGCAGACAGCAAGCAAGTGCTGACAGGGATGCATACGCATTCAGTCAGAGCATCTTATTTTTTCTCCATTTACAGTTTACTGTACTGCCTAATAAAGACTCTAGAAAAAAATAAAGTGGTTTGGTACATTATATATTTATATATAAATTACAGCTGGGTTACTCAGCCTCAGAGATCGCAGGCAGCAGCTGTTGGTTCTGTGCTCAGGCATAAGGGGAGAGGCACTACCACCTTTTCTTCCCCTGCCCTGCCTCCCTACCACAGCCTCTCTTTACCAAAGGAGGACACAAACTGCATTTATCTGCCTCATGCCATCAGCACCCCAAGGCTGGCAAGCCATCAGTGGTACACCTTTCAGCACTGGGAAGCTCTGTTTCAGATAATTTCCACCTTTGTGCACCATACTGCTTATGTTCACTGTGCTCTGTTGTGCTGTGCCTTTTGTCTTCAGAGCCCCACCCCACTCTGTCTCCTTGCCTTCTTGTGACTTCCAGACCCTTCTGACAAAATCTTAACTCATTTTCCGACCCTGGTTCCATCTGTCCAAAGTTAGACTGTTTCATCTGATCTCCCTACCTCCCAGAGATGCAGTACAGCCTTGTTTTCCTCCCCTGGCAGATGTGATCATCTGCCCAGCAGACCTGTTCCTTTTGCCTCCTTAGAAAACATTCAAAGGTGGCACAGAAGGTTACAGCTCTAATTCAACAGCGTTCCATACTTACCGTGCTCAGGTCAGAGGCACTGCAGACTATGTCTAGCTCCATCAGCATGTGTTTAGATTTCTGAATATCCACTGAAATCAATAATAAGTGCCCAAATAGGAATTCAGAGCCTAAATGTTTTGTTGGTGCTGAGCTTTGGTCCTATAACAATATCCTGAATGAACTTAACCTTCCTTAATCCTTCCGCCAAGCTAACGTTTGACGTTTCAACATGGACTGCAAACAAAGACTTTGCATTTACAAATGATCCATCTTGCAGGAAGAAATAATCCCTCTGAGCTCCTGCGTTCTTTCACACAAAGCATTAGTATCTTTGCTGAGAGGATAAAACTTAATTCTTGATTGAGAAAACTGAACAAAAACCCATTTGATCTGATTGACATGGCTATTCTGGTTGCATTGGGTAGTACATTTAATCAATAAGCTTTGTCCTTCAGAATATTAATGCTTATCTTGTACTTGCTGCTTCTCAAGATACTGTTTGCTATAGAATTATTTGTTTAATATGATGGACAAATACCTGACTCCACCAAGAAAGCCTGCAAATCATAGAGTGTAAGCAGCATGGCTGCTCTTTGGGAGCCCAGGTAGGGCTTATAAATAATCATTCCACCCTTCATTTCTTAGTATATCTGTGAAATATATTTCCTTGGCAATGACGTCTGAAGTGGCCACAGACTTCCAGGGTGGTAGTATATAGTGACTACGACTACTAGTAATGGAGTCGTAGTCACTCCTCTTCGGAGGGCTCCTGAGTACAATTCAGTGAGCAGTCATTCTGTTTCAGTTCAGTGAATTTATTTAATGCCAGTACTTATGGAAAACTGACCTTTTCATTTGCTTGCATATATTAATGAAGATGAAAAAAATTTAATATCTGGATGTATTGGAATACTAAACCACAAATCAGATATTATTTTTTTTGACTGGTGCCACTCAGCTCAATAATATCCTCCTACACAAAAATTAAGTTGCACGAGGTATAAATATTTACATTTCTATTTGAAGGAGGTCTACTATGTCTGGAGTATCTCTCTAAAGCTCCACAGACTCCTACCAAAGATATAATTATTTAAGATGGAGGCACTGGGAGAGGGGTAACACACTGCTGAATTTGGACTAGGCTGTTAAAACTTAAGCAAGTCCTGAGTCAGATTTCCTTTGAAGTTGCATGTAAAGTCAGTCACTATGAGTAGTTATTATTGCAAGTGGTTAAAAAAAAAGTAGTCGTTATTCTGGGCATCTGTATTATAATATAACTATTATTCTGCCAAGAGACTACACCTTTGTGTAAACTGCTAGACAGTTAGAAAAATTGGGCATGGTTTTTCAGAAAATGTCCCATGTGTCTTAAAAGAGGCATAGGATCTTTTAAAAAACCATAACATTGATAAACAAAATTATACAAGATATTGAAATGGTACAAGATATTGAAGTTGTAGAAATATGACATTATGTTTGTCTTGGCTGGCTATTGCTGTGTTCATTAATAGAATATTTTTTCTACCTGTTTTTAAATGGATAATGCTAATGTAGTTTCTCAGCAGATGATTTTGGAAGGCTGAGACATTTACTGAATATTTTATGTAATTTTAAAGGGCTTTCTTTTACTTTCTGAAAAAGGCTATTACCATTTACATAAGTTAAAAAAATAAATAAATCTCAAAATGTATTTGAGGTGATCTTACATTTAAAATACAGAGTTTGTTAAACAAACAAGAAGCTGACAAGTTTTTAATAGCACATGTGAAGCAGGTAGGGGCATACTTAAATATACAGAAAACAGTGAATGTAATTAATTATTTACAGTTTGTGCAGAGAAGCAAATGATAATACTGTATTGGTTGATAATAAAATTGTTACCTGCTCCACACACAGCTCTTGTGGAATCAAGTATTTCCCAATGGAATTAAACACAATTGTTTCAACACAAACAAGGAACCATTCAATAAAAATACATTTATAAGTGCTATATTCTTAAAAAATATTCATTAGTCTGAGTGAAAAAGACATGGCCTACAAGCTATACTCCTGTATGTGTACTACTAGTCCATCCTAGGAATTGTATCTGTCACTCAGTTTGGAAAAAAAAAAAATGAGTAGAGTGGCAATCTCAAAAATAATATGTGTTATGTTTCAGGAAATGCAGGTGGCTGAGTAAAATAAATATGTTAATATTAGCACGTCCACTGAGAGAACGATGGCAATATTATTAAGGAACACATAAGAATCCACAGAGGAGAGGGACATTGGAAATATTCCAGCTGCAGTGCTAGCCTCAGATAAAATAAAGCTTCATTAATGCTACTGCTCCTGGAACTATTGTGATTTTTTAAACATATGTATCTTTTTCTACGCAGATTCTGGGTGCTCTGGACTATTAAGCTCTTTGAACCCCGTTTCTGAAGAAAGATTGGAACCAGGTTGAGAAGGAAGGGGCAGTTTGTTTGTTTTGTTTTTTGTTTTTTTGTTTTGTGTTTTTTTTTACCTAGGGACCTTCTCTCCACCAAAAGCCTTATCTCATTTCACTGCTGGGTCAAACCAGCACGGTGTGTGTGCCCTGCCTGCCTCACAGACCAACCAGCTGCAGCACAGTGGATAGGAAGCGTTCATTTATCACCTAGGCAAGCACTAAGGGGCTTTGCAGCAACTTGCACTTTTGCTGAGAAAATGCCACATGCTGGGCTAAGTTCATTTGTGCTCTAACTCCATTAAAGCTAATGGGCTTTCCCCAGGGATGAAGATGGTTCCTTGAAGCTAGGCAGAAATGAAAGAAGACAACACATAAGGGAGCAGAGATATAACAAAAATGAAATCCAAAACTGTTTATTCCTGGGTCAGCAGCTGGTTTTCCTTTTCCAGCTTATCTTTTGGCCTGGAAAGAATTTCATAGCAGAGGATGTCCATAGCCTTATCTAAGCTGGATAATGAAACACGCACTGAGAAGCATGTGCTTCATTTGGCATCCCTAAATGAGTCAGGCTGTTTGGCTTCTCCGTGAGGAGTCATTGCGTCTCAGCGTGTCTTCAAAAAGCTGTCTCCTAGGTCATGCCATGTAGAAATTAGGGCTGGGAAGGGAGTTTAGTGTTAAAGCCCCATACGTCAGGCTCTGAAAACTGTCTTTTTCAAACCTGTATCAATTTAAGCCTTTTTGAAGGGATTCCTGACTTGGTATACTGCGACAACATGAGCTGATCTATCTTGAATGATACCCAGTGTATCATGTGTCTTTCTCTATACCCCAGATGTAAGAAAGGGCTTGTTTTCCACTCAAACTTGTGTTTGAGAGAGACTTGTGTGTCTAGTTGCCTCATTCAGTCTTCACTGCTGGACAAAGCGACGGCTGTGACATCTCCTTGATCAACTTCTAAAAATTCAGTTAAGAGTTTTGAGTTTCCATCTGAAAAAGGCACCTCGCAGCTCCAGATTCTCTGGCATCAAACAGACTGAGTTACCAGACTCAGCAGTTGGTCAAGAAGAACTTGTACAGGTTGCCTCTGAGTACACGGTGCGTGGGAGTTTGCTCAAGTTTACAGTCACTTCTTACATAGAGTGTGTGACCTGGGCCGGGGAAGAGGTAGGACTAACAGTGCCAGCTGGCAGCCACTCCTAAACTCTCCCAAAGTTCACTGTATGGAAATAATGACCACCTGATGACATCTCACTGGGCAACTTGGCATCAGGAGATGACAAGTTTCTTCCTTGAAGACTGTGACAACAAGGAGGTGCTGAACAAAGAATGTTGCACAGGACACGCGGATCATTTTAAAATAGGCAGCCCACAAGAAGATGGTGAGAGGGCATTAACTCTTTCAGAAACGCTGCTGGGAAAGGTCTGTCATTTAGAGGGAAACAGAAGTAAAGAGTTCCCTTCTTTATCTGTTCTGATGACTCTCCTAAGTAGCTAGCTCTCCTATAAAGCAAGGGCAAGAGACCTGGGTCCCTCCTGAACTTCAAGAACAGCTGTGCATCTCTCCCACTGGAAAAAAAAGTGCCATGTCTGGCTGCAGTAAGTGGAAAGGTCTTGGAAAAGGAGGCTGAAAGCTCCAGGACAAGGTGGCAGGGAAGGAAACACCTAGAGCATAACTACATTAGCCCCCTGTCCTGGGGCTCACGGCTGGAGTTGGCACACACATCCACTCTGATCTAGGACTAGTCCTGAGACCTTTACAAGAAGATAACCCAGGGCTGTTACTAAGCACGCTGAGGAAATGAAGGACCAGGCTAGGAGCACAGCCTCTTCTCTGAAGTGCCGAAAATGAATCCTGTAGGGAAGGGCAGCTCTGGTGCATTCCCGTGAGGCTGACCATCGTAGGGCCCACAGAATGGGTCGGGTTGGAAGGGACCTCCAAAGACCGTTTAGTTCCCACACCCCGTGCCAGGGGCAAGGACATCCCTCACCAGATCAGGTCGCTCAGAGCCCCCTGCAACTTGGCCTTGAGCGCAACCAGGGAAGGAGCACCCGCAGCTTCTCCGGGCGACCTGTTGCAGCCTCTCACCGCCCTCACTGTGAATAAATTCTTCCTCACGTCCAATCTGAATCCGCACCCCTTCAGTTTAACAGCGCTGCCCCCAGGTAAAACAGGTAAAACATCTCTCTTGCGTGTTCCTTACCAGCCTCCCCGCCTCTCTCGGCCTTTCCTCACCGCAGAGCTGTTTCCAGTCAGTCCTCCCACCAACTTCTGTCCTCCCTCCGGACCTCTCTAACAGCACCAGGGAGCTCAGAGCCCACAAAGCAGCACAGAGGAGCAGGGATGCTCCATCCCCTCCCGCCGCCTCCCTC
>NW_009953920.1:2584111-2592469 GCF_000747805.2 Chaetura pelagica
GTGGTCGCCCCGCCGCGAGGTAGAGGTGCGGGGGGAGCAGCTCGGAGCAGCGCGGTTAAACTTCTCGGGAAGCCTGGGTAGCAAAGCCTGAATAGTTAAAATATATATATATATATATGTAAAAATTAGCAGCTGATGTTAATTAGAAGGGGGTTTTGTGCCGCGCGGTTATGTCATGGGGCTGGGAAACCGGCTTTTATTTTATGATCATTTCCATCAAGCAGATCCATAGGTGTTTCCTGGTGGCCTCTTGGTCCGTGGTGCAACCTGGGGTTGGGGGGCAGGCTGGGTGAAGGGGTGGAGAGCTGCCTTGACCCTGCCATGGAGCAGTTCAGGCAGAAAATGAATTAATAATTTAAAAAAAAAGACAACCCAACCGATCACCAAACCCAGAGCTGCTGGCTGTGTCGTTTTTTTTTTTTCCGGTCATGGGTATCATTCATGAAAATGATGTGTGCTGTGTGTTCGTGCCACCTACTTAGATGAACGATTCCTGGTATGTTGCCCACAGTGTCAGCCAGCGTCATCCCATTCTAGCACCCGGATCAAAATCACCGTCTAATGTAAATAAATGTAACTCTTTTCAAGTTAATTGGGCCGCGGCTGGTTGCCCTGTCTGTAAACCTGGCTCAGAGCGTGGCCCGGGATTGCTCCTTGACTCTGCAGAAGCTCCTCAGAAAGCACGAATGGCAAAATGTCGATTAAATTAAATGGTACTGGCATTTCCCAGGGGGAATTTGCTCATCTGAGAATGTGAAAGGCTTTGCCTCTCCAGGATGCGCTTGATTACATGTGTCTGCTCTCTTAACGCCTATTCTGCTGAAGAAGATCCTTTGTGCCTGGAACAAGTCATTTGCATAAATTTTCTTTGGATGTAGCCCATGTTGCTGCTGTTTAAGCTTTTACACTGGTTTTAATTGTGGTGTGGGGTTGAGGGTTTTTTCTGTTTGTTTTGTTGGGGTTTTTTTCTTTTAATCTACAATGTTTGTTTTGCCATCTGGTTTTGTGGATTTGTTTGGTTGGGGTTTTTTTTTTGTTTTGTTTTGTTTTTTTTTTTTAAGTACTTAGGATACCTGAGATGCTTTGTAAATAAGAAGTATTGCAAATTGTTGTAAGTTGTACTTTGCAGGAAAAAAAAACAACACACCCAGAAACAAAATGCTGGAGACTTAAATAACTGAATCAGAAACATCTGGTTGTTTAGAAGGCTTTTGGTATTTGAAACTTTTGCTGTCTTCTGCACTACCTGTCTGGAAGAGTGCTATTACAATTTTCAAAAATCTATTTGCAGCTTTGACATGATCTTGGTTAACATTTAACACAGTGTGAGCTGAGGAATATATTTTTCATTCAGCTTTTTGAAAAAGGCTTTGACTGTTATCCAAATAATGGGGGGGGGAGGCAGGAAAGCCATTTAGCCTTTCAGAGCAATTTGCAGTGTAGGTTTAAAGTTCTCCTTGCTTAAATTATACAAGGTACTTGTTGCAAGATATGAGTGTATTTTCTGTCTGTGTGCATTTGAAAACACATCGCTGAAAGGAATAAACTTCTTCACAAATAAACATCCATCAAATTCACGTTGTGTAGGAGTTTGAATGCAAGGAGTGTTTCTTTGTGGCTTTCAGGTGGAAGCCTAGTCAGTAACTGACTGTGCTTCTCCTGTGGGGAAGCAATGGTTTGCTGTTCTTGATGTACAGGCAGAAGATGCAAAGAAGGCCTGAGGGGCAGGGGAAGGTGCTTGTGTGTGCTGATGGGTGGGTTTCACAAAGGTGACTGAAGGCATCACTATCAAAACAGGATTTGCAAGGAAGAAATTACTGCCTCTTGATGCTAGGACACTGGTCCTTTCTCTAGAAGAGTTTGAGATGAGCTAACTGCAGAAATGCCCTGAGCACTGTGGTGATTGGAAAAGGGGATTAGTTCTGAATTTACTTGTTTAATGAGAGTTTTCCACCATAACTGCAAAGACTTCCCATGGTGGAAGAAAAATCTCCAACCCCAAGACCCAGGAAACTCTGCTCTGAGATGACCTTGTTGTTACTGGAGAAAAAACACACATGGCATGAGTTTTGCTCCCAACTTAGTCACAGTTAAGCAGTTTAACATATTTGCTAAGGTGAGGAACTTTTCAGGTGGATAACTTGACAGGTAATTTTTATTCTTGCAGCAAGAAATGAACACTGTTGAATCTTCATCTTTTTTAAATTAATTTGGCTACTTGGAGGCAGCAGTGTGTTATTAACCCCAGTTGCCTGAAATGCGCTTTTTCACCAGGAGCCTGCATATCTGGTAGACCCATAGGTCTGGGGTATGTGATTTCAACATTCATGAAGAGCCAGTGGTCTTGCTCCCTAGCATGCCTCATGGTTCCCCCAACAGGACTGTGCTTTGTTTTGTATGAGTCGATGGCTCTTGGTGTTAGGGAAGGCTTTGAGGAGATCCTCAAAGTGATGTCTGTTTGGGGTAAAAAATCAAGATTTTCTGCTTTTATTTGATCCAACCTCCCAGCAGCTTTGGCCATCTAAGCTTAAATGTGACTTCAGTGAGTAACATTGTCTTTGGGATGGAGAAAAAAATACAACTAAGCAAGCAGCCCCCTCAGACCCCTTGATGTTGAAACGAGCTTATTTTCAGCCTGCGTGAGGGCACCAGAGTATCTCTGTGTGGCTTACTTCTCGGACTAAGTGCTTGCTTTCACTCCTGCAGGCTGTTAGAGAGCTGGATGCTGAAGCTCAAGTCAGGGGTGGGGAGGCTGAACAAAGCTGTTTGAGTCTGGTAAAGGACCCTGCCTGTGCTGCAGTGATACAAAGAAGGTATTTTATTGTTACTGCTGCTGAGTAGTTTACCTTTCAAAACAGTCAAATAATTTTAGGTGCCTGAGCTTCTGGTTGGTCCATATGGTGTGTCCAGAGGAGCCTGGGAGCTAATGCAACTGCAACTGCCTGAATACTTAAGTCAAGCTTTTACTGCTCTGTATTAAGATAAGCTGAGGCCTGTGGTAGTCACTGAAGGTGGTGTGAGATACGGGTGAGAATCCCAGCACAAAGGTTTCCGCTTGGCTATGCAATATTTAGATTTTTGCTTCTGGAAATACTAGTACTGATATTTCTCCACACTCAGTTTCTCGTTGCTAAAAATTATAATGTGGATGCTGATAGAAATACTGACAATTGGATGGTTGGAAAAAAGCAATTAGTATTGTCTTCTTGTTAATTTGTCTGATGAAAAATAGTACAAAAGAGTCAAGTGCCTTTTTTAAAAGTTGAAAGGAGGGGCATGACATATGAACAGCAAACTGTGGTAACTTGAAATAAAATCCAAACACTTTTGACAATCTGTCATACACAATTTGTTTAAATAAAAGCAAAGTTCACTGGTGCTTCTCCGTTGGGTAACTGCTGTGTGGAACTTTTTAGTATTATTTTTATGAATAGACTTCAAGAGGACAGATTTCAGCAAATACGAGAAACTTAAAATCTCTGTCGTTCCTGAAGAGATTTGGTTTTGGTGTTGTTGGGTTTTTTTGTTGTTTGTATGTGTTTGTTTTTTTTTAAATCCTAGCAGGAACAAGAACATTAAGATGAGCAAAACCATCAGTCTTCAAACAAAAAAAACCCACACATTTTGATCATAGTAGACACAGGTAGAGTTCAAGATGTTAAGAGTTATGGGGAATCACTCCCTCTCCCCAGTTTTTGGTATCGTTTTCTTTCCATTAGCTGCCAGGCTTTTCTTAATATATATAAAATAGGAACATATGTACTCTTCAGTGTAGGAATGTGCATATATGCCAGAGTTGTCTCTGTCATGTCCCTCTCTATGGAAGCCCACTGATACCATCCTATTGTTGTGGTTGTTGCATGAGTGGGTGGTGGGAGGAATAATACTTTCCTAACCTATAGGGAAAAGTCTATCCCAAAAAATCTGCAAGGGAGTTGTTAGTGTCTAGGTGTCCACTAACTCTCTTTTGCTTGTTACTTTTAGTTATATAGGGGCTTAGGAGTTTAAATAATTTTCATTGGGTTTTTTCTTACCCTCTTGCAGCTGGTTGGAAAGCAACTATTGCTTTGATGAATAGAGGCAGGAAAGAGCTTACTTATGATTTATAGTTTGGAGATCCAACGGGTGTTGACAAGTCTTCCCTGCCTCTTGACAGCAGTGAGATGGGCTGTGATTTCCAGGTGGGAGGACTGAGCTTGCACACTTTTCTCACTTCGCTCCTGCTGAGAGGGAGACGGACAGATTTGTGTTCGCTGCAGGAAGGGAATGGTGGCTGAGTGCCATTTGCATCCTTTAATGGGTAATGTGTTGGGTTCTCTGGGGCTTGGGTTTTTTCTATTTCATCAGAAGAAGCATCTATAAAACCTATTTCTATTTTTTACAGCAGTCAAAAATGTTTAGCACCTTCCGTTAGGCTGTCTTGAAAAAAGGGAAGTCCTCTAACTTTTGTCTTGGTGCTTCCCACTCAGCTAATGAATGTGTCTGGAAGGATGTGCTAAACTTGACCAAAGCCAGCATTTAGACTTCATCTGCTCTTTGAGAACGGGTTTAGCTAAAATCAGTGAAAACAGGCTCAGTGGAAACTCTCTTTGGTCTAATGCAAGGAGGAGGCTTAGGAAAACTGGAATGAGTATGCCCACATAAAGATTTGCGCTGTTCATCTGTGTAGGCTGAGTTTACAGGCAGGAACAGATTAATACTTGAGCTTATGCTACAGAATCTAGAATAAAAATTTATTTCTTGCTCAGACAAAGTGGTTGCCAGTGTACTTCAAATTTCTTGTGGCATAAAGTAAAATCCATATGCATTAAAAAAACCCAAACAAACAGAAAGCTACTTTTGAGTTTTTGAGGTTGCTATGTTACTTTGAGTCCTGAGCAATGCAGCTGTTCGCAGAGTTTTTATTTTGCTGAAGACTTGGTTGAAATCCTGTTAAGATTTATTATGGCAAATAAAAATTTCTTTTGAGTAGCAAGAAGCAAAGCCTTTCTAAAATGATGGGTTTTTTCTTTGCTGCAATAGTAGCTTTTGCGCAATGAATCATAGGTCTGTCTGAAAGGTGGGGACACAGCCTGGGATTATGGGTGGTAAACAGCATTTCCAAGACAAGTGAAAGATACAGTCTTAAGCAGTGGATATTATCACTTTCCTGACCTTAGTAAGGTAACACATGAGATCAAATACCATTCCTGATATTTCAAGAGAACAGGAGAGAAGTATGAGTTTGTTGAAGACTTTATTTTTTGTTTCATTTTTTGTTTCTTTTTTTTTTTTTTAAGAGCAATATATCTTGACAGGTTTCTCACATATTAAGTGGAAATGTTTTACTGCTGAGTTAAAAATGTCTTTCTTCTCAAGTGTGTCTTCAGCTTCACACTAAATTTATGTTAACTAAACCCATGTTTTAAGTAACTCAACTGAAAATCTCTTCCTCTTTCTCCATGACTCAGCTTCAAGTCTGGTAGATTTGTAGCAAGAAAGAAATTAGCAAGAAGTGGTTTTGTAATCTGTCTGAGTCTGTTGCTGTCAAGGTTGGTCCCTACCCCGTCATTCTGCTGAGAACCTTGAAATGAAATTAGTATGAGAGGAATAAGAGCATGTGGGATGGTTGCAAGGTTCTCGTTGATGGCAGACTGAAGACCATGGGCAGCATGTCTTTCAAGAGCCTTACACGTGATGTAAGAGAAGTACTTTGTTGCACATGGTCACCCTCTTCATGGGGCTCACTGACACTGCCACTCAAGGAAGTGTGATGCTTTTGTAGACATATTCTGCTGAGCTCAGTATTAGCAGCTGTGTAGTTGCAGTGAGACGTGCCATCATGGGGTTAAGAGCTAATAGTCATCTAGAAGGTTTAGTCCTCAAGAAATTAGGAACTCTGTCAGGGAATGTATACTATCAGAAAAAAGAATAAAAATAAAAAAATAAAGCACCAATGGCTGTAGTAGCTAAGGCAGGCTGGTTTTAAGTTGATGGGAACTTGGTTTTTTTTGTGACACAGTTGTGTCTTTTTGCATGCCTGGTGGACATAGGTAGATCAACTACATTCTTCTCTGTGTTCTGTCCTGAGTCTGTATTTCTCCCTTTCTGGACAGGAGACATGCCTTACCTAACCAGACGTATCTTAGTTGTTTATGGCACACTGGTTTTAGTACAATCCCTTTACTGTAGACACCACAGATTGAAAGTGCTTGTACTGCACAGTGCGTTGGGCATGGCAGTATGAAAACAGAAAGTCTAAGGGTCTCTACCCGGGGAATTGCCCAGGTGTAATGCAGTGTTTTAGCTCTCCCAGTTTTATATAATCTCTTCACTGAAGTGGATGGGCACCCTGTTAACCTGGCAAATTCCTTTCTGCTTTCCCCACAATATATTTGCAAATGTGGGAAGCTGGTGCAGGCACTTTTTGCTGAGGTGGGTGACTGTAAGGGCTCCTCAGTTCTTAATGCAAGAAGGGGCAAGGATGAATCAAGCATTTTATTTCATTTCCGCTCCTCGGGGCGGGGGGGAGTGTGTGAAATGTATTGCTCATTGTTACAGATAATTATCTCAATGCTGGTATAAGTGAGATCCAGGAATTCACTGCTGGCTCTCATGCAGTGCTGAGTTCCCAGCTCAGGGGAACTTCCCTACTTCCCTAGCACATTTGGAGCTGTGTGTTCAACTCAGTACAGGAAGGGCAATGGGTGTAAAAGTCTACCTTCATTTGCTCAAATGCTGTTAAGTTTGGAAGGATTTCAGTCCAAAGCAGAGGAGGAAACCTTCCTCTCTCAATATGTGTTCAAATGTTCAGCCAGTTGTCTAGCCTAAAAAAAGGGGGGGAGTAGGGGTGTGTGAGAAGTTTTAAAGCTGCTTTTGTATGGTTTGCTTTTCTTTTTAAGGTTGACACGAGTTGCTATCTTGGGTGCTGCTGTCTTGTCTATCCCCCAAAATACCCCTAATGAGGATCATGATTTTCAGTGGTTTGAGCAGCAGTAGTGCAGAGGATGCCTGCCTGTCCCATGCTACCAGCAATGCTGTCACAACGGGCACTAATATGTGCAGCAGTGTTTTGCATGAGGTACCTCAATTCTGTCCTCGTCTGCTTTTTGGCTAAGGCACCTTGCATCTCCTGGCAGTCATACTGTAGTAATAATAGCATAAAGGATTGGGTTAAACCTCTTCAGAAGTGGGTCAACCCATAGTTTGAGGTAGTCTGAGATAACATTAAGCTGCTTCATTATTTTTTTCTGTAGCTGAAACAGTAGCAGTCTCTGTTCCTGAACTTGTGCACGTGTGACCCTGCATAAAGGGTGTTGTGCCACCCATGCGAAGGCTGGGGATTTGGCTGCGTATTGCTTGGCATGACCTGTGTTTCTAGGGAAAAACAGGGTGCAGAGGGGACAGTAGGTGCCAGATAATAGCCAAATACTAGCTGTGAAACCTTAAGAAAAACCTAAGGCCTTTGGCTTTGAGTGTCAATTGGAAGAAGTGAATTGAGATCAAAGTTGTTGGTTTGTTCTGTATTCTGTTCCTTTGGTATTTGTAGAACTAGGTATTTGGTTTTTAGCATTGTTAATTAATGCCTTCTTATTGAGGGGCTCTTAGTTTAGGCTTTTCCCATCATGCCAGCAGCACACAGCTAGCTGAGCTTAATGCTGAAGTCTTAGTGAGGTGATGGAAAGGTGTTCCAGGATATCTACAGATGATACCTGGATCTTGGTGCTTGCATTTTCTGAAATGCATAACTTAAATTGTGCTTCTCATCACAGTTTAGGCTTTTGATGTTGACTTCTTAAAGCCCTGGGTGAGTGTTAGTAAATTGGGTCTCGCTGCAACCGTGAATGTGGCTATCATCTCCAGTGTTCCTAGAAGGCATCTGATGAGATCCCGAAGAATGCTGTAGGAGACGTGTTGGGGTATGCCCAAAACCTTCTGCTGGATGAAACCTCCTAGAGTGGCTAAGCTGGCCCACGTTGTGGGCTCCCCACGTGTGTGCCCATCACAAGGTGCCCTGCAGCAACCCATTTTGTTTGCAGCTTCACCTGGCTTTCCCTGTGTGTGGAAACCACGGGCATGGCAGTGGCAGAAAGCCAGAAGTATTTGGATTAAGCTTGTTTTAATTCTGTATTAATCTTGACCTCCTATTTTTGCTAAAGCCTTAATGCTGGGACCTATCCAAGGCCCATTAAAAGTCAATGGAGACATTCCACTTTCTTCTAGTGAGTGCTGGGTCAGGCTTCCTGGAGTGTACTGGGTGGCTTTGGAATCTCAACCAGTTTGAGGTGCAGGTAATCTGCACTCTGTGCATCTTCTGGAGCAATGTGGGCGGGGATGCTCGAGCCTTCACTGAGTGGAAGGCACATGTTTATACATTCC
>NW_009953920.1:2592747-2626257 GCF_000747805.2 Chaetura pelagica
TTCCTGCTTCTGAAAAACTATGTCGTCTAGAGTCGGCTCTTGCTGTTGCTCATCTGTGCACCTTGGGTAGCCTGCACGTCCACCCACGGTGCTGCTGGCACAGCAATCTGCGGGGAAGGAGCTACTTCAGCTGGCTGCTGCCACCCTCCACGTTGCATAAGGAGAAGAGCATCGTAGTGATTATATAAAAGAGATTATGTAACCGGATAATTTGGTAATCACCTCTCCAGTGAATGCTAAGAATAGCTTGTGAATATGCATTTATTTCTGTGGTAGCCATCCACAGTGATTAAGTGCTAGAAACTGCAGGTGCCAAGCCATGCTGTGGGGTGAAATACTTGGTGCCTGCTGTTGAGGCTCCCCAGCTCCGTCTCCCCTGTGCTGCTCTGGCAAGACATGTCAACTCCAGTTCCCCTTGCCCCATGGCGTGGTGTGACCTGCTGTGCAGGTACAGTGAAGTTATAAAACTGCTCTGACTGGAAGTTGTTTTGGATATTGATGAACCTATGCTAGCTGTCAGTGGCATCCTTATGATGGCAAGCAATGCACAGGCAAAGCAGATGATGGAGGAGGGAACATGTGATGCCTCTCCATGAATTTGGGTTGTTTTTGTTTTCACTTGCTTCCTAGAGTATCTTCTTTTTCATACTGAAGTTGCCGGTATCCTCCGTGAGGTGTCTGGTGATTGCTGGACAATTTCCAGGGCTGGACAACTTCCAGGATCTTGGTGAGGAGCAAGAAGCTTCATAGGCTGCTTTGAGATGACTGGAAAGACCACGTGTGCTTCAGCTCAGCTCCTGCTTGCCTCTCTGTGTGCTTATTCCTCACTTGTAGAAGGCAAGGTGACTCATGAAAAATACAGCCAATACCAGCGAGAGCTCCCATAGTGCTGGTTGAAGTCTTCAGGGAGAAACTGGAAAGGAGATAGGTACAGTTCCTTGCAGTCTCTTAGCCCAGAGAAGGTTGTGCATGGGTGAGCTAAAGGTAGCTTGGGAGAAAATGGAAAGGGGCAAAAGGCTGCAGGACGGAGAGGAAGCGAGCAGAAGGAGCTCGCTGAGCACTGTTCCTCTGGCAACATCAGTCCTGACTCTGAAAATGTTCCTGCAGCTCTTGGCTCGACTTCTAGAGTCTGGATGGCTGCTGGGTTGGCTTCACCTACCCTTGCTTTTGAGAGCTTTTAATTTCTCCTCCCTTCACTGTCCTGAAGGTGTAGTTGCCACCTTTTTTCTTTGCTCCAGCCAAATCATCTTCTCTGCCTTGAATTGCTTCATTGGTTCCTCATCTCTTGCTACCCGAATTTCAAGCTGCTTAACCTTATCTTCAACCTGCCACATAATCCTCTCCACACCTACAGCTCTGTTCTGGTTTCTTCCTCTTCCTGGCCTTGCTCTGGGCTCTAGTTCCACCCTTCTTGGCTTAGGATGGCTTTCTTCTCTTTTGTGCCTTATTGATTTAATGATTTGCAATAGTGTCCACTTCTTCGGGTACTGAGTCCCTGCTCTCTTTTTAAAAAGCTTTTTCTGCATGTTCTTTACTTTTTCCGGTTCCATCTATGGTTCAGCCCTGGCACATCCACTTCCAACATGGACTTTGCCCTTCATTTCTTTACTTCCCCCAGTTTGCAGAGGGAAGAGCACTTAAAAGTGCCCTGTGTTGCAGTTAGGTGTTGTGTACAGATTTAAAAACCATAATTAAAAATCCTTTTTACTTGAAAGAAATACAGATTTCCATCCTGCCACTTTTGCCTGACTATCTGCTTCCTTGCATGCTTTTTACTCCTTTTTGCATGCTAGGCTAGAGATCTGAGGGTTCAGCTTGCTTCTTCTCAGCAGGCTGCTCTGTGTACAGATCCTTCGTATTTATGCCCCCTCTTTTTAGTAGAGTATTAACCCTGGAAAACACTGCAGTTGCTGTCACGGCAAAGGAGTGCTAGGGAGATGTTTTTAATAAACATATGGTTGCTGCATAATGTAGATGGAAAGTAGGCAGAGGAGACTTTGTGTGCAACTCTTAAGCTTTCTGTGAAGTATATGGAACATGGACAAGCACGGGGCATGGGTATATGAAATTGCTATAATATTCTTGGTTATTTAATGGACCTGTTTTTTCAGTTTCAACCTACACATCTGGAAAAATATATGAGTTGAATTGAGAGTTTTTGTGCAAGATCATTTAAGGAAGTGCAAGAGCTGGTGTGGAAGCTTTTGTAACATGAAAACTGTTTAATTTGCAACTGTGCAAATACGTTAAGGATAATCCTGGTGGGACTGATAAGCAAGTGTGAAGTAGTAAAAAGAGGAGGAAGACCAAATCCATGTACTATGTTAGCTTGTTAAAACCAGTGAAACTGAAATGATATCTCATTTACATCAACATTAATGAGATGTATGGCTGTAAACTCCTGCCTAGGATCGAAGAAAACAATTACTTTTTTTTGTTTCAGATGGATAAAAGAGCTCAAGGTATATAAATAAGTGGGTATGAGGGTATTTTTTAGATCTGGAGCAGAGACACTACAAGATTTTGCTGTGCTTTTGTCTACCTTGCCAATGTCAGATAAGCATGTATAATTGTTTCATTTTAGTTGGAGTGTATATTTTTCTGTATTCTGAGACCTTCAGATGATTTGACAATGCAGGTTGCTAGTCTGCGGCAGAAACCCTGGGGTTCAGCTGGAATATACCAGTTGTACTGGATTTGGTGGCAGCACTCTCACTGTTGGAGAAGAGGATAACAGGTTACATGTTTTGGAGATTTAACTTGGATCCTAATTGGTGATCTATTCCTACTCAAGAAAATAGACTGTAAAGATATTAAATTTCTTATGAAGGATCAAGTTCAGTTAAATAGACTCAGTGAAATAGATTTCCAAAGGCAAGTCTGATGGAGAAAAAAATGAGCAGTGTCTGCACATACCCTGCTGTCTGGAAGTGCCTGATGTAGCCAAATTAATAACTTTTAAGACATTTTCTTTTGAAATGTTCCTGCAGCAAGCTTTTAAAAAAAGATCTAGAGAGGCTTGGAAACAGGAACCCTTCATAAAAAGTCTTTCCTTCAAGCAAGAACACTTTAAACATGTGAAGCAAGGTTATATAGGGACAATTAACACTGGGTTTCCTGATACTGCCGAGGGAAAGCTTAGCGGCCTTATCCTCAGTGGCGGGGATGGCGCTTGTAATTTCATTGTCAGCATTTGCAAGTGTTACTCTAGCACTGCTAATGACTCCCTGGACATCTGAAAGGTGACTGCCTTGCTTGTGAGGATTATAAACACATGGGTCTTGAGGAAGGACTGAGACCTGACTGTGAAGCTGTTGTCATGAACAACTGACTTTCCCTGTCTATGCAAGCTTGCCAATTCTTGTCTCAGCTTGGCACTCCCTCAGCCTGGTAGGTGTTTTTTGCAGCTGGTTGATGGCAGGGATGGACCACCTTTGTGCCTAAAAGGTGTACATGTGTCAGCTGGGCACAGAAGTGCTTGCGGAGCTGGCGTGACAGTTACAGCTGGTGGGGTTGGTGTCCTCCTGCTGTGCTGTGTGCAGCTTCTGCCTGCAAGGTCTGCCTGGACCTCCAGGGATGGAGGTGGTGCTCATGCCCAGGTGTGTTTCTAGAACATGCACTGAAGGCAGCAAAACTAAATAATGTGCCTGCCTTTACTACCTGACTCTGCAAGTACAAAAAAAACCCCAAACCACCAAACCAACCAACAAAAAAACCCCCACAACCCACAAAAACAAAACACCACAACAAAAAAAAACCAACTACAAAACCCCCACACTCGCTTTTCCTTTGCCCATCAGTGCTGTATGTTGTTCTGGAGGAGCAACTCTTTCCTGATGTTGTCCTAGACTTTCTTATCTGCTGTATTCATGGTAACAGCTTCTCCAAATATGTCTTACAAATTAGATTAAAACTATTTGTACATTTTTAGTATTTCTTCATGCTTCATTCAGACACAAGTAATCAAATAAAGAACAAATAAGGCAGTTATGCTTCAGGAATCTCTGACAGTTAGCACTTAGTTGTTTTTTTAAAGGGAAACCCAAGTTTTGCAATTACTAGTAATGACAAAAAGCAAGTTTGTCTGGCACCTCTCACAGGATTTCATGGTACTTAGAAACATTATGCCATGGTGTGTTTCAGTCACATCCAGGCTAGATGCATAGCCATTGTACAGATGGGCAAGTGAGCAGAAAGTAGTGGAAGTGTCATGCACAGTGTTTGTGGCAGAATTAGAAGCTTAATGTTTCTGACTCCTACTTTTCCACTCCAGTGCTGCATAAGGAAACTGCTTTGACTTCACAGTAACCACCATCTTTGACTTAGGTAAGCACATGCTTTGCAATAAGCCCTTTCTTTTAATGGACTTCTAAACATGGGCATTTAAGTCCCATGCTAGACATCTTTTAGAGGGGATTAGTCCATCCAGGCAAGTGAATGGTCTGGAGGAAAATGTCTTAGATTGGGACTCCTGTCCTTGTGAAGTTATCAGATTGTCACCCTAATGTTTGTTCAGTGTGTCCTGTTAGTAGTGACCTGGGATCAATAGATGCATCCAGACTCCTATCCTGTTGGCATTTTTGTCTTAGTCTTTTGATTTATGCATTTGGTCATTTATGCTGTACTTGTATTGGGATTGTATACGTGAGTGAATGACTGCTGATCTAATTAACCTCCGACTGTTAGTGAAGGCAATATTTATTTGGGTAGAACATGAACTAACGGAAGTCTTCACCTGCATCCCCCCTCTTTGGAGGGTGTTGTCTTTTCAGTGCTGTGTTCCCACAGACTGAAATATTGTCGAAACTAACATACGTGTTGGAGTTTTTTTGTTTGTTTTTTAAATTGTTTTGCTTTTAATTAATAATTCATGGAAATACACAGTCTTAGAAGAGTTCAAAGTTTTGCAAATTGGGTCAATGCCACTGAGTAGTTTTGGTCAAAAGAGAAATAACAGCACCTTGAAACAATTTCAGCACTTTGAAAAGCTGGTTTTGTTGAAATACTTCCAAAAGCTAAGGAATTGAAAATATAGGTTTGCAGTATGTGGTCAGAGGAAAGTGGAACTTTTTTCTGAAAAGCTTGGCGTTCACCCAGGGTGTGGGAGGCCAGTTTTATCTTCTTTATGTCTTCAGGATGATTTGGATGTGTATCACTCTTCTCCTGGAAGAGTTCCTAGCCTGCAGGAGATAGGGTACCTGGAATAGATTTATGTCAATTGTTGACATTATCTCTCTTCTCCACTGTGTAAAATACAAAGGAAATATGCACTAAGCTATGTGGAAAGCTACACCTTAGATTAGTGGCTTAGATGCTGTTTGAATAGGGAGACCTGTGTTTGCCTTGCTTGTTCCAATTATACTCTGATTTCAGAGACAAAACAACATAGAAATTAAAGGCAAAAAAGGGTGAGACCTTAGGGGTTTTGGTTGCTGTTAAGCAGCATGCCCTTGACTTGGGAAGTGCTTACATGAGTGATTTGGGGAATCTGCTTAGCCCTGTTGAAGAAGGAGGTAAGTCTGTCCTTGCAGTTTTCTATGCGATATTCCTAAAATTTTGCTACTGTCTCCTGGTAAAGATAGGATGCTGGTGCAGGTGGGCATTTGCTGCTGTATTTATGCTAGTAGAAACACTGCCAGCACAGAAATCTGAGATGTCCTCTGGTCACCTGCAGCTTGATGTTCATTCTCTTCAGGAGAGCAAGAGAAGTTTGAGCCCTTCTGGATGGGAAACAGTTGAACGCAGATTTGCCATATCCTGGCAGAGCACATTAACTGGTTTGGATGGACCTTGACTGCAAGGTGACAATCACTATTGCCTCCTTTCCCTTTCCTCCCTGTTCTGCAGCTGTGTCTTCTGAGACACTTACCAGATGCCAAAAAAAAAAAAAAAGATCGTGTTTTGTTTTAGGAATGCAGGAGACAGTTTCAGAACCCCTAAAAAATACAGTTATGCGCCCAACTCCCTCATATGATTTGGTTTCTCAGAAGATTTCTGTTAAAATTTCAGATCAAGCTGGCACCATCTGGAGTTTACCTGCTGGTACATAATTAATTCATCTGCTGATATGAAATATTTATATTTAATAAATAGCTCATAAAAAATCCGTCTGCCCTCTTCCTTCTACGTTTAGAGCATCTCATAGCAGCTTAATGAATGTTCTTGCATATCCAGGCAAGAAGTATGGTAATACTGGAGAGATTTATTTCAAATAATTGCTGTTCCTCTGTAATAACTTGGAGATGGGAAAGGTGGTACAGAAAAGGCAATGTTTAGTATGTCTTGCCCAAGCTTAAAGGCTAGTGTAAAATGGGTCTTTATAAATTTCAGATTAGAGCATTGGTAGTGTCTTTTCTAAGCACCAGATTTTTGCACAGCTGTGCTGTTGCTGACCTTGCTGTGCCAGCAACACAGCATCCTCAGCCCCTCCCTCTCTAATAGGGACTGGGATGGGGGATTCAGACTGAGGCTGGTTTTGGGGCTGTCCTTTTCCTTTGATGAAAATCTTAAAGCAGTCTTAGATACTTAAAAAAATGTGAACTCATGAAAAGGCCTTGGAACTGGAAGCTTAATATGTAAAGGGATGAGTTTATAAATTCCTGTGTAAGTCTCTTCTATGCCTGCTGTTCTAATTGGTTTTATTTGTGTGTCTGAGTTTGTTTGTTTGTTTGTTTTCCCCCTAATATTTTGAAATAATCCAGTGATTTGCCCTTTTCCAGACTAGTCCAATTTTCCAGTCTTCTGTTTCTGTGGTTGGTGATAGGGCTGGTAAATTTGGATTGATTTAGCACTGGCAGCTTTATTGTCAAGAGATACCATTCAGGGGCTCTATACATTGAAATTAAAAGAAAAGAGATAAATAGTTTTCAAATAAAAGTGTGCACATCAGCACCATTAATCCTAATGTTCCTTGTACCAGTGTGGAGAGTTTGCACTCCAGGTGTTTTGTTGCACACTGTGGATTTAGACTCAGAGGAAACCCTATGTCTGCAGCCTGTGATCACCATTTTATGTGCAGAACTTGTGCTAGATTGTACAACATCCCCAAAGACTTCTCTGTTCTCCCCTCAGGTGGACACAGCACAGGCAGTGTTTAGGCAAGCTGCCTGCATATGTGCCTTGCCAATAAGCCTCAAACCTAACCTGGAGGGAACACATCTGTGGGTGGATCCACAGCTCAAGCTTCCCACCTACTCAGTGCTCTGTACCTTAGCTGAGGCTGTCTGCAAAGTTGATAATGAATCCTGGTGATGGGGAGGACTTTTTCTTATTGGGTGCAGAAGAGCCCAGTATGGTGATATGACAGTTCAAAAACCCATGCTATTTCTTTAGAGCTTGGCTTCTGATAGAAATAATCAGTTGCCTTATTTCTTTCTTCACATATTTGAAGATGTTTTCCAACCAGTGTTTTTATGTGTGATCTACCAT
Organism: Chaetura pelagica; assembly: GCF_000747805.2. NCBI lineage: Eukaryota > Metazoa > Chordata > Aves > Apodiformes > Apodidae > Chaetura > Chaetura pelagica. The sequence continues at coordinate 2,600,176 of NW_009953920.1, forward strand.
ACTTCATAGGGAGCAATGTAAAAGTATGGCCACATGGTGAAGGGCAATGTCAGTTAGCAAAGTGGGATACTTCCATTGGCTCTGGCACCAAGCCTGGGCACATTTCTCTGTCATCTTTGTCCCCATTTTTCTTTTAGCAGTAAGAAATGATCAACTTGAATTCATAGGTAGTCTTGGAAGCTATGGATTAAAAGCTGTAGGAAAGACAGAGATAGGGTTGACTGACGTGGTTTAATTAAAAACAGGTATAAATATAATAGAGCAGATTCTGCTATTAACAGAGGTGTGGAAGAGGGCTTTTTGATAGACTGAGTGCTGAGTGCCTCCATTGTTCATCAGAACATGGCTCTCCTGTTTCTGTTGCATCTTGATTTTGGCATATGGCTACAAAATTTTGCAAGAAAAAAAAGTAAATTCTTTCTATTTAAACCCACACAGCTTTGATTTGATATTTGTCTTCAAATGAACTCTTAACTCCAAGCAAACTTCAGTCATAATGTTATTTCTAAATTATGGGTTCCCCATGATTGTCCAGATGCTTGACCAAGTTTGTCAGAAAATATTTTAAATGAGAAAAGTCTTCCAGGTGTTTTAGGTTTCAAGACAAATCAAAATCTTTTTTGAGGCTTTATTGTGATGCTTTCATGAAAAGCACCCTCAATAAGCTGTCACACAGACCTATCCATATGTTATGTTGCTGTTTGGGAGGTGTCAGTCAAAATCAAATGCCTTTCTAAATCCTTCTAGCGAGTTCTCACACCATGAAGTTCCAGGGAATTTTTGCATGGGTGAGAGATGCTTCTCCTACTTGGAGAGCTGTTGTGTTGAATGGTCTGTGTCTTGCAGGCCTAAGGTCATCTTTATGGCTTTTAATGGATTTTTAAATCTACCTAATCATGGGGTTTGTATTCTTTGACAGCAGCTGTATAGGATGGGTCTGAATATTTAATGGAGTATTGAATACTCCATAACTTTTCCATGTATGAACTTGTAGAAGGTGTTTTGATTGATTGGTTGGTTTGTTTCTCAAACTCTATAGGGTCAGAGATCATGTGTCTGAAATATTTAGTGTGTTTTGTGGGGGTTTTAGAGAATTAATACTTTATGCTTGCCCCTGAGATACGTGGTAGTGGTTAAAACTGAATTAAGTAATGATTATACAGTAATTATACTGAATGATTAATACTTCTTTTATTTGGGTTTGACATAGGAAGTAAAATATATTGCTGCCATGCTGGTTTTATTTAACAATACTTTGTCAAGACTAGCACATTCAAAAATCTGTTTAGTGTCTGTTCTGGTTTGGTTTGGTTGGTTTTTTGGTAGTGGGAGAAGGGCCACAGGAGTACCTCTGGTAAGAAGCTGAGAAGCTCCCCTTGCTCCAAACCCAGCCAAGGAGCCGTTAGAGGGACAACAGATCCGATTAACATACGAAAGAACAGCTGTAACACCTGAGCAGAGCTAGTAGAGAGAGGGAGAAGAACTGTGCAAGAGAAGAAGAGCGGCTGAAAAGGCAGAGCGGTGCTGGTGGTTGGTGAGGAAGAAGGGGAAGAAGGTGCCCAAGCAGAAGTTTCCCTGCAACCCATGGCGAGATGGCAGCTGTGCCCCTGCACTCATGGAGGAACATGGTGGAACACTGCCTGAAGGAGCCAGGAGGGTGATCATGGCCAGTGGACTTGGATTTGCTGCCAGTGGATGCTGATTACACAGCTTTGGAAGACCCCGGGCCAGGGGAGGTGGCTGTTCCCGAAGCCCCCGTGACTCTGTGGGAAGCCCAGGCTGGAGCAGCTCCGGACCTCGTGGGAAGGACTCAGGAAGGAGAGGTTCCTGGAGGACTCTCTGCCATGGGAGGGACCCCATGGGGAAGCAGGGCAGGACTGTAAGGAATCCTTCTTGCTGAGGAGGAAGGAGCAGCAGGAACCACCAGCCTGTGAAGTGACTCTAAACCCCATCCCCTGTCCCCCTGTGCCGCTGGGGGGAAGGAGGGAGAGAAACCGGGAACAAAGGGATTTGGGCCTAGGAAAAAGGGAAGAGTGGGGGTAACATATGTAAGCCCTGCTCTGTGTGTCTGTGCCCTGTGAGTGTGTGAATAGTGTGAAATTAAATTATTATTTTTCCCCAAGTTGAGTCTGTTTTGCCTGGGACCTAAATCGGTGAAGAACCCTCCCTGTGCTTTGTCTTGACCCATGAGCTTTGTCCTCCTCATCCCAGAGTGAGTGAGTGTGTGTGTGTGTGTGTGTGTGGAGGGGCAGGGGAAGAGGAAGTTGAGGGATCGGCCATGGGGCTCCTACTTTTGTTGTCATGTTGTCCTAAACCACGACGGTGTCCTACATTTATGGTGATGGAAGAAGGCAAATATTTCTTTGGGGATTTTTTAAGAAGAGATTTTGTTGCCTTGTTTTATAAGGATGATTCTGGCACCTTTTTAAAGGCTTTTTGCCATGTCACCTTCAGACACAGACCAAAGTCGTATTCTGTTCACACCATTAATTGAGTTCTTGCTAATTGCACATTGAGAAATGTATGTGACTGCAAGACTGAAAGAAATAAGGTGGATGAGACAAGTTTCCATCTGTACCTGCACTCTGTACTGGACAGTGGCAGGTGCTGTGCCAGGAAAGATCGTGAGCGTGCCCACTGTCTGAAGTCTCTTCCCTTCGTATTCCTCCAATATATGGACCACTTGGATCAGAGATGAGGGTGTAGCTCAATTTTAATATCCTTTAATTACTGTTTCAGAGCTTTCATCTTCCATGGATTTGTCTAGTCCCTTTTGAGATTGTCTGCTTCTGCAGTTTCTTGCAGCAACAGATTTTGTCTATCTGCTACATAAAGAAGTACTTCTTAAACTAATTTTGTGCTAGGACATGGGGCATTCATTGAAACTAATGTTACAGGGCTTGGCAGATAAGAGTTCTCTATTCAGTCTCATTCTGCTGTGCATTTAACCTTGTTCTTGCACATCACCCAGGCATCTGTTTTGCAGGGTGAAATCTCTCAAACGTTTTAGATCCTTCTTGAAAGGTAGCTGCTCCATCTCATTATTCTTTGTGGTTGCCCTTCTCTGTACTTTTGACTCCTAGTTACAAGCACTTCATGGAAAAACAAAAGGACTTGGAGGTGCAGTTTAAATTCCTAAGGCAGAAATTGGTAACTAGTATCTGCTGAAAATGTTTGATTGCTCTCCTATGTGGAAAAAAGAAGTAAAACTGATCTTTAAAGCTAATTTTAATTTCTAAGCTTTTGAGGAACTGTAATAAAATAACTCATTGGTTTGCAGTGGATTCCAGTAGTGTTAATGACTTCTAGTTGTGACTTACTCTGCATGGAGTTATTAGTGGAGTAAATGACTTGTCAACACAGCTAAAGATGATGAAACCTACCTTGAAAAGAACATATTGACTGATACTTCATGAAGCTTCATTGCTGACAAGGGGGTAAATTTAGTATGTGTTTACTCCCTGTTTTGACACTGAGAAAGAGAGAAGCTAGTCTAGCATAATTTCAAAACTTGGTGCTCAGAGGTCTCCTTGAGTGTGTGTCATGGTTTAATTGCAGCCAGCAGCTAAGCCCCACACAGCCACTTGCTCCCCCCAGGAGAGGTGGGGAGTAGAAGTGGAAGAATCACAGTGAAAAAACTCATGGCTTGAGATTAAAGACATTTTAATAAACAAAAGTCATGCACAAAGCAGAGCAAGGAATCCATTCACTACTTCCCATTGGCAGTCATTTGTTCAGGCATCTCCATGAAAGGCGGGCTCCTTGACATGGTAATGGTTGATCTGGGAGACAACTCCACAATGCCACAACTCTAAGCATGCTCCCCTTCCTTCTTCCCCTAGCTTTATATGCTGAGCATAATGTCATGTGGTGTGGGATATCTCTTCAGTGAGTTGGGGTCAGCTGTCCCAGTTGTGTCCCCTACTCACTGTTGAGGTGGTGTGAGAAGCAGAGAAGGCCTTGACTTCTGTGTTATCAACATCCCTGTGTTATCAACACTGTTTCCAGCACAAGTCCAAAACACTGTCCTGTACTAGCTACTGTGAAGAAAATTAACTCTCCTCCAGCCAAATCCAGCACAGCATGCCTATCAGAAGAGATGGACAGATTATAGCCCAAAGGACTGTGGATAAGTGTAGCTGTCAGAAGATGGTTGGACTGCACTTACTGTATCTGCAGCAAATGCTCATCTTCTTTCTGTGGTGTGAGCATCAGGAAGAGAGCTGCTTATCATCATGACTGACTTGTAAGAGCTATACTGCCTAAATGGGAGTTGTAGCTTGTGATTTCCAGCTCACACTATAGCTTAGGAGTAAGTTTTGTTTTTTATAGCTGTCCAATGTTTGTGGCTCTACTGCCATGGTGTCTTCCAGTGGTGTACCAAGCAACATGACTAACCTCTGTTCTATTGGTTTTGTGCCCTTCAAGGGCAAAAAATTTGTGGTGAAGCTCTTGGTTTGGTTGGATGTGTTGGATTTTTAATGTATATGATGTCGTGCACTTTTGGTGGTTTAGTTGTTTTTTTTTTTAGCTCAAAGTCAGGGCGAGTCATTGTGCATTTGGAAAGAAAAACAGTGTTTTTTGTGAAGGTTTCTGTCTGTCTTTCAATAAGACTTGAAAGATCATAGAGTTTAGACTTTAGGAAACTTGCTTCACCCTGCTTTCTGCAAAAATGCTCAGCTGGAGAGCCCTGTGCTATCTTGGGTGAAGACACTGACCTAGAGTCAGCTAGGCAAGATTGCACAGCTGCATGATCTTCTAGTGAAAGTAATGATTTTTCAGAGAAGAGGCTAGGGCCATGGAAAGTTTCTTAAGAGCAGTTTCGTATTATGTGAAACTTGGTTGTAGAAACTGTAGAGAAAGTGGTTTTGTTTGTCGTGTTTTGGGGGGGGGAGGGGAGGTGTGTTGGACATCTTTTCTCTTTTGTAGCCTGTGTTGTTGAGGGAATGCACTTTGATACTTGATGCCTTTTGGACTTTCTGAGGCACTGACGCCTTTATGGTGTATCACAGACACCTGTTAGTGCTGTAGTTGAACAGAGATGGCAAAGGCACCCTTGCCAAGACATGGTCTGCAGGATGAAGTAAGAGCTCCAAGCTGTTGTGGTCGCTTAACTATGTTCTGCCCTTGAAAGTGCAGACAAATCTTGTGGGCCTGCACTTGTGGGCGTGTATGGAGAGGCAGAAATGAACAGGAAATCCTCAAAACACATTCTGCTGCCCATTTTACCATCCTTACCTAACCCTGTCACCAGAGTGGTACCACTGTGGTTATAATGGTGAGATGGCAGATGCACTGAAAATCACCTCCAGATTGTTAGCATTCACATCCATGTCATTTGTACCCATTTCAGTGTTGCTGTAAATAATGAAAATTGATCCCTTTGAGCCTTAGTTTGGTTGTCTGGACACAAATTGCTGGAGGAAGAACTGGATTATGTCCTTTGGTCTGTCTTGTATCAAACAGATGACATAGTTGAACTGTTAAGAACTAATGCTTCCATGAGTGTATCTTATATTAAATACTGTTAATCAAAGTTCAGCTGCTAGGGATCTTACATGGTGGGTTGTATTTTATTTGTTTTTTAGATGAGCATGTGGGTCTATAGTAACTGTTATGTTTATTCATAAATTTAGAGATTTTTTCATAAATCATATGCCTGTGATTTTAATGGTCCTTGTGGAAAACCACAGGCAGTTATGTACCACTTCCTCAGAGATACACTGCTTCTCCTGTTTGCCCATTCTTTTAAATTCAAATATATGCAGTCTGTTTCACATAGGTTTTTGTAGACTTTAGTTTACCTGCATTTTGCTGATGCATGGTTAGGCATGCTTTTTGAGGAGGGTTGCTTCAAGCATATCTTATTCTTAGTCAGGGACCTATGGTTTCTAAGTCATGAAAATGAAGAGTGGTTTATTACCATGCTTTAGAAGTGAGCTTGTTGAATTAATGGCACGTGACCTTGAAGCACAGAGATCTTAGTTTGATGCCAGCCCTAGATTCTTCTGAGACCTTGGACCATGGGTATACTTACTCTTTTTCCTTTGTGATGAATTCAAAATAGTACCACCTATCCTTTCTTTAGTTCCTAGGTCTCTTCAAGGTCAACTTGTCCTACAAGTTCAAGAATACCACTTAGTAGGACTTTAAAACAAACAAAAAACAGAGAGAGGAAGAAAACTATTGACAGCCTAATGCCAAAATAGTCTTGTCTGTTTAAAAGTGGGCAGAAAATCGGGTAGCAAACTTGTCAATGCACATGAGATTGAAAACCCAATCAATCAATCAATCACAATTGGATTGTGCACCAATCAATCAATCAATCAATCACAATTGGATTGTGCTTCCTTGTTTGCTTTTACCCTCTGTTTGCATCTTGCTTTCTGTTATTTCTTTTGTTTTATAATTTGATAGTCTCTGTTCCCTTTTTGTGTACTGATTTTGCAGCAGTGTTCTGGTACTGATTAGGGCTTCTAGATGCAACCAATGATAAATACAAAATAACGGTCACCCTGACATACTTTCTGTCAAACTCTGCTTCTGGTGAATTTATTTCCCCTTTATTTCTTTCTGTGGTGCAAAGCACAATAAACAGCTGCTTCTACCAGCAGAAAGCTAGGAGTACTGACTTTCCCACTGTTCGTTTTTCCCTTCAGTCCATCTGGATTTCTCCTTAGACCTAGGGACAGATGTGCTCTGCCTGTGCAGTTGTATAACATGCTGTTGCTTGCTTTTCTGCCCTCAACTCATAATGAAAGAATCTAAATGATTATAAAAGCTTTAGCATCAGCTTCATTTATTTTAATAGCCCAATAAAAGCAACCAGTGAGCAAGCTGCTGGCTCCAGTACTCCTGCATGAGGAATTAGCAAAACAACATTACTGGTTCTTGACAAAGAAAAACAGCAGTGACAAATCCAAGAATTTTCTCCGAAGAGAAGCCAACCATGTGTCAGTGAATCCAGAGACTTGCTCTTAGGAATGCTGGCTGCCCTGAACTCTTCGTTTGAGGTTGAGAATTCTGCACTTTCTCATAATTTGCTTTGCATTCTGGTTTTTTCTTTGTCTTCTCTAAATATCCTTTGCAGTGTTTCCAGCAATGTTGGCTACTGCCCAGGCACCTGATGAGCTATTCCGGTTAACTTGTGTGCATGGAGGTGTGTTTTATGCACAAGACTGGCTCATCTGGCTGGCTCCTATGCTTTCCTCCTGCAATCATAGAATGGTTTGGGTTGGAAGGGATCATCTTAAAGGTCATATAGATCCAGTACTATACCCCATGTGCCAACTCTGTTTGCTTTAAAAAGCAGGAGTCTCCCCAAAAAGCCCAAAGGAACCCCAAGATGTCACCTCACTGCTTTGGGGAGGGGGAAGAGGTGGGAGAGGAAGCATGCTCCATCTCATGGCACCCAGCATGTGGAGCCTTCTGTACTGAGCAACAGTTATCCTGGGAGCCCTCTGTTTACCTGAGGTTTTTTGTGTGCCTTGAAGGGTGCCTATACAATCAATATATTGTGTATTTCGAAGTATACAGAAATTATAAAACTGCCTACTAACCTCATCAAATACAAATGAGTACCGATCACTTATGTATTAGCCTCTGGCGTTTTGCTGTGTTTAAGACACAAAGCACTGCTCGAGTTTTGGTACCTACATGGACAGCCAGTGGTCTACTTTCAGATGTAATACCTGTCAGAGTTGTTGCACCCTGGTACTTTCTCAGGAATGGTGAAACTCCCAGCTGGGCAGGTCAGAAGACCTCAGCTGTTCTGCCATGCCTTTTTTTAATGGTTTGTGGTTAGGCTTTGCTTATTCTCACTTTTGCAGATGCAATACATGGTTCTGAGAGATCTGGTCCCCTCTTCCCTGTATCTTCCTTTGTTTTCCTTCTTTCAAACTGAAAAAAACCCACCCTTTGAATTTCATGTGCTGAATCTAAAGATGTCATGATTGCTCTTTTCTGGGAAAAACCTTAAGCGTTTCAAGCAGTCCTAAGACATTAACTGAGTATGTGCATTCCCAAAAACATCTGGTCGGCTGGAGCAATTAAAAACTGCAGTATAAGCTAGAACAAGACAGACTAGAAGAGAGATGTAGATGACCTCAGGGCAAGTGAGAGGATGAAATTATCCCAAAGCAGAGCCTGGGAAAAGAATTAATATCCCTCTATCTTGTGTTCTAGTAGTTGTGCATTAAGTACAAACAAGGGAACTGAGACTTCTTTCTGTGCCCCTCTAACCTGGAAGAGCATTTCATAAGTTATGTATAGATTCTTCTTTGCTTTTGCAGAACAGGGCGAACAGGACAGCATCATAATCTTTCCCTCTTTTCCAGATCTTGTTTCTCTGTTAATATTTATTTCACTGTTTGTACAGATCATTTGCCAATCATCTAGATGGATGTGGTAGCATGTATAATATTTTTAAATTTCTATTATTCTGTGATTCAGTTGTGTTCATCAGTGTCACTGGCAACAACATAACTGTTCATGATCTGGTGTCCTGTTCCCTTGTGCTTCTCTCCTTGCTTCTTTTTACTGACCTTTGTAGTTGTGAACCTTTGTAGAATGCTATTCCTGTTGTTTCTAGTTTCCTGATGTCTCTTCTGGTTTAAATGAGTTTTTCTAACCTATTAAGAATGCCTTTAGTACTTCTAAATTTGCAATTTTGTTACAGCAGTTCTGAAGTAGGACAAGAATTTCCAAGTGATCAGTCTTAGGCTCTTGGTGCTTTGTGGAGTTATTATTTTTGGTGATCTTTGCTGTTTAGTTGTCAATCTCATGTTGATGATCTCCACCCCTAGCAAGATCAGCAGATAGAGTTCAAGGACTTATGATTACTTTCACAAATGATCAGGGAACTTCGTGACTTTATGGTTGCAGACAAAATTTTGACATTTCATTCTCTTTAAACAGTTATAAAAAAGTGAACACAAAAACATGTCATGTAAAGAATTCCAACAGTGTGCTGCTGCAAAGCCCTACAAATTTTGAAGTGAAGAGTTTCTTATGATGATGTTTCCCTTGCTTTTTATTTGAATGAACATTGTACTGTTCCAAGAGTATTCGATGTAAATGTGCCTGGAAGAAGTCATTGAGTTATCTCACAGATGCAGTCATTCTGGATGGAGGATTTTGATTTGTTTGCTTTTTGCCCTTGGTTTGTTGTTTGGGTTTTTTTTTGTTTCGTGTTGTTTTTTTCCCCTTGCAAAACACTGTGTGAACGTGGGGCCATGGTAAAACAGCTTTGTAATGTGGATTTTTTCTTCCTTGCCGCCCACCTGTCCTCCTGCTACTGGAGAAATGAAAAAGCAGTCCTTCACTTTTATTACCTGATGGTATAGTTGCAAGCCTTAAAATATTACTGAAAACTTCTGGATGAGCTGGGCTTGTAAGTATGAAGAACATCCTCTAGTGTAAAGATTTCCAAACTGTCATATGAGTACCACTGATGGCACATGAGCTAGACCAGACAGATGCAGATATTGTCTGCTTGTGCACGTGTAGGATCTGTTCATATTGATTTAGTATATGTTCTTCTGAAACTTCTGTATTAAGTAGGTTGCTGAAGCTCAGTGATGACCAGGGTCTTATTTCACCCCTTCACATATCACCTTCATGTTGCAGTGTGTGCAGGAATGTTGCTGTGATGCCAGGTGTGCAATTCTCTGTGAAGGTGTTTCCTCTATTTTCCTTGTTTGCCTCGTTTTATCTATTTCTACAATAGCTTTGTGGCATAGATGGTTGCTTAGGTTATTGGTATCTCTAATAGTAAATTTAAAAGCTGAATAAAATAACTTCTCTAGTTTACTTGGAGAAAGAATGAAATTTTTCAGCCAGCTGGTATCTTCTCAGAAAAATATTCCCTGCATGGATTCTGAGAGTGCTGGGTAGCAGCCACATCTGCTTCAAACCATGAAGGCTGTGACTTTCAGGGTTATGGACTATAGCCTGTGAGTCTTCACCCGGCTGGATAGGTTTCTGTATGCCTTGTTTGTTGGCTCATGATGTGATCACATATTCACAAGCATCTTTTGTCACAAGAGCAGACATGCATACAGGGAGCAAGCTGTGGACAGCCAGAACACTTAATCTAACATGAATAATGAGTTCTGCTGTATTACTGCTGTCCTTGTAGATGCCAAAGGGATATGGCATTGCTCTGTTAAACAGCAGGAGAAAGGGAGCAGGAAGCACCCATGACAACTTCTACAAACAGGATTAAGTCAAGGGGAGCCCAGAAGCCTGAGGAACAGCTGGCAACCATTGCTTTGTCCCTTTGCAGAGGGTTCCCCCAGGTCCACCTGGCTGCCCTCTTCTCCACCCCAAGACAGAGGGCAGCAGCACAGTGCTGCTGTTGCTGTTGGCACTGCCTTCCTGCTCTGCCCACTCTTAGTGCTCAGCAGCAATGTGCTTCACCCCACCTGCACTGTCAGTCACATTTGGTTTAAAGATGTCTCATTTTTTACCTGAGGACAGCAAGGGGCAGCCATGTGTGAAACAGTGCTTTATGTCTGGTTTTCAACCCAACCAACCCATCTTCTTCCCACCTAAATCATGCTCTCCAGGCAGTTCATGTGATGTTATAGAGAGATTTGAACCAGAGTCTCTGATCTGTAGAGCGCTGGATTGAGCCTTTGCTTTCACAAGGAAGAGCAGCACAGCTGGCCTTAGCCAAAGGCTGGGCTTCTGGGACTTTTTTTGTTTTTATCTCAGGAGTAGATTAAAACTACTTGAGCATAGTAGAGAGGTCTTGGCAATGTTGCAAGCTTTGACTTAAAAAAAAATTTGGTTTTCCCCTTTCTTTAAAACTGTTACTTTAGGTAACAGTTTCGTTTAAGTTTTGTTCTATTAAGCTTTAAGTTTTGTTCTGACAGTGGGCTCTTAACAAGAGGAAAAAAAAATCTTTTTCATTAAATATTACCTGCTGAATACTCTGGCTTTATGTCTAACTGTGCCTGTGCATGTGAGCTAGGTACATCAAGCCCAACAGAGATAAAAGCCCTGTATTTCCAATTGTAATCAGCAGTTTCCCAATTTCCCTGTCACTTCTGGGCCTTTGAATTTTGCTCTTGAACCTAAGGCTTAATTTTTTCCTTTGTACTTCATCACTACTCATGGCTGTTGTGTGCGTTTATAAGCATTGTCACTCTATTAATTCTGTTCAGTGTAGTTTGTAAGTGGGTAAGCATGAGGAGATACTTAGCAACTGAAGAGAGAGCTGCCAGAGATGTAACTAAATAAGTATTTCTGCTGCATCTGACTTCAGTGCTTCAAAAGTGTTTTTAGTATTTAGATGTGGTTTTAGTTTTTTTATTCTTCTTGCCAAGCTTGAAGCATGTTTTTTTTCATTTCTGTTCCCTACAAATACCAAGTGCTTTATTACTTAGTTCTGTATTAGACTAGGGAAACCCACTCATCCGGATTATGAACAAGTTGGTTAAATACTTTATTTAGGGACATAAGCAAATAAAAATTCCCTGTGTAATGCATTTCACACCAGAAGCACTCAATGCTTAGACAGAAAAAAAACAGCTCTTCAGCTGTAAAAATGTTTTCCACTTCATGAATTTTTATTGAGCACATTTTTTTCCTGCTATACATGTTAGTAAGTCTGTGAGCCTGATCTAGTCAGCTGGTGAGTCAACTAATAATTTTAAATGAGAAAGAAAAAAGCAGGGGAAAATGTTTGGTGTGGACATCCAGTGGTCTACATTGTGTTGTCCTCCTACCTCTTCTCTGCTTGCTGTAGTCGGTGACTTGCCTTTGGCATTCACATGAGTGAAAATATCTGCCCCCTGCTCAGAGAGCCTTGTGCCAGGACTGAAACTGGAGCATATTGTTCCATCATTAAATGGGCAATGTTGAATACTTGGGAAATTAACAACAGCTGCAAGTTCTTCAGTTATTTTTATTTGTACTGTGACTATAATTTTTCTAGTGTGTTTGTGCTGAAGTCAAAAGAGGAAAGGAAAATAGATCCCCCAAGAGGCTGACTTTTTGTTTTTAATTAAAAAAGGCCCTGCTGAACAAAAGCATCCATAAAACAGTACCAAGGGCAGCCTAGCAGTTTGTTCAGTATTATGTGGGCCCCTTAGTCTGGTTACTGGTATGAATTTCTGGGGGTTTTACTGGCACCTTGGCACATGGTGAGGTAGTTGGCACCTCCATGGTCTGCCCTCTCCTTTAAAAGCCCTAGTGCCCTTAGCATCTGTCTTAGCCTTTTGTAAATACTGATGATAACAAAGTAATTTTCTTTTATGTTTTGTGCTCCTAGCCAGACATAAGCCTGAATCCGTGGCAGCCACTCCGTTCAATTGTCTTTGGCTGAGGCCCTAAAATCAAGCTAATAAAGTTTAAGAGAATGGTTTTAAAATGGGGTTTCTTAAGTATCTAATAGTCTAGTGACTCAGATTTCTTCCCAGAAATTGCACGATCATGTGTCAGGCATGACAAGGCCCACACTTTCAAATGAAAGGTTAGTGTGGGTCCATGAATTGGCATCTTGCTCTGGTACCAAAAGGGTCCAGGCTTCTGCTATGCTCCTTCCCCTGCAGTACCAGGGGAAGTACAGGCAGCTCTGTGGTTGCAGAGGGGAGATGAGGAGGTGATGCTGGGAGAAAATGGGTGTCACAGCCTTAGTTGCTGGTGCTTTCTTGCTACCTTGCAAGAAGTTAGGATGTTGTCTTGATTTTTGGAACATTAGTGAGAAACAGCAGCTGGAAGAGTCACTGAGGAGAAAAATGAGGTTTTTGTTTAATCTGTGGCCTTTTTAAAATTCTGACTAAATTCTTGAGGAATGCAGGAATGAATGAGAAGCCCATCCTGAAGCATTACCCTTTCTGAAAGTATAAGAAGATGCTCTTAGAAGCCTTGCAGTTGACCAACTGCAGGAGCCAGACATAAGTGCATTGTTTGCTTATTTGAGAAGCAATTTAGCAAGGGCCCTTCTTTTCCCTTTAACTGAAGAGGGAGGTGATTAAATTCTTTTCTCTTTTTATGTGATTAACTCATGTCAAGACATCCATTCCTTAGGCTGGACATCATAGAAAATTGCATACCACTGTGGGAATTCATTGCCATTCCTTTTAAAACATTGAAAATGTTTTGGTAGATTTCTGGATTTGAGTGGAACCAAATAAGGGAGGTGCTTTGCTGTTCATACTCAGTAACCTTAAACTTTAAGGGCAAAGCAACACCTCTTCCCTCAAGCCCTTGTGCATGTACTTAACATCACTATAGTGAATAGTAACACAGGGTCCTCTTTGCATATGGAGTCCTATTCACCTATTTGAAGGATTGAGGCTTTATTGGGTGTCTGATACCGGATTTTGGAGCCTGTAAACTGGGGTAAAGATTGCTTCTGCTATAGAGAAACATAGCTTTATTGACATGAGTTGGCACTGCTGCATTTAAACTGTTAGAAGTTTTCATTTTTTAATTGAAAAAGAACAATGTAATGGCAAGCATGAGCCAAGGGCAAACAACCTCTCAGTGGTGAGGTGCCAGGCTTTTCCTCTCCCAAATTACACCACAGAACAAGGCAGATTTTTCTGCCTTGAGCTGTGGGAAGATGATAAAAAGATTTCTGCCCCGGGCTGGCATGAGGAGCTCTAGCTAGCTCATGCTGTGTCATGCTTCTGTGTCAGAAAGGGTTCCTGTTTTGAAACTCAATTGTAGGTGAAAATGGGAGTGGCTGCCTTGCATTAAGGTGGTGCACCAGCCTTCTGTCTGCAGGATAAAAATGACAAAGCCAGTGGAGTTGTCCTCTCACCAATACCATTTGCAAGGTGCTGTGTATGGTGGCCTGTCATTCAGAGTCTGCCTCTGTGATTTCTTTGGCTGACACCCTGGTGGTTTCTGATCTGTGAAGCCTTTTTGGAAAATCGCAGGGAAGAAGCCTTGTCTGTGGCTCAGAGTCCATGCTGCTTACTCCAGTTTTCCTACTCTGCTGCTGGTTTTGTTGCTGAGGAGCAGAAGAGAGGAGGGGAAGTAATTTGATTGAGGGCTGACATCCTTCTGGATAATAAACATCCTGAGAAGTACACCTGCAGAGTCAAGGGTAATGACTGCAGCATGATTCTGGCTTGATGCCTCACTTCTCACCTGTTGACTCCACTTGGCATAAACCCTGGTGAAAAAAGGAATTGGCACAAAATTTTATTCCACTTCTCATCTTGCTGGTTGTCTTCTAAACATAAATATGTGTTTGCTTTTCTGGACTGCTACTTCTATTCCACTTCTTTTTCCCGTCCCTGAGCTGACATTTGTGGTTACAGTCTAAATGGTCCTTTGCCTGAGCAGAACCTTCCTGGAAAAATGTAGGAACCATGATGCTGCTTTATTGCCTTTGTTCTGTGGTGCTGTTTCCCTATGGGATGATGAACCCTGTAGTGTGGGGAAGAGCAGCTGGCAGACCTGTGAGGAGAGGGACAGCAAGCCCATCCTGTCCCATGGAAGCAGAAGCAATGTGCTTGATACCTCTGGAGTGATCCACTGCTTGCATGGGAATTGGACTTGCTCAATTTGCACAACATTGTCAATGCTGACCAAATATGCAAGTGCATCTGTGATTGTTTCTGAGCTGTTGGTGCTATTTCCATCTGCTAATGTGGGCAGGCACTATGAAAATCCTCAGCACTTTCAGTCTAGTTGGATAATTTTATAGCTGTTAGGTTTATAAATTAAACATATATGGCCGTATCTCATGCTACTAGCAATACCTCCAGGCAGGGATCTTGGGCTTTTTTGGAGTGTAGACCACATGCTAATGGAGTCCAAATGTTTCATTTATACCTCATCTCTCATTTGCAGTTCTCAGTTGCACAATGTCCCTGAGGTAACTTCAGATACTCTTTGTGAGGAAATAACCTTAATGAAGAGATCTGTGACATCTGTGTCAAAGGCAAGAGTGGAGATCATTGCAGCATCCTGACTTTTATTTGTGTCTTGTCAAGTAACTTCCCCACATGCGAATATATTCTATCATCTGCAAGCAGGAATAAAGAACATAACATCAAATGAACCACATGCCATGAGAGTAGTAACTAGAGGTCCAGCAGTGATGGCTAGGAAACTTGTATTTCAACTATTATTAGAGGAAGCTAAAAGCTTGATGCATTCTCAGGAAAATCCACATTTATGGGCAGGTGTTTGAGCAAGGAGTATGCACTGATTCAACAACAGAGGGGGTGTGTAAAAGGCTACCCACATCCATCATGTCCTTCATCAAGTTGTGGGTGATTTGAGGGATGAAAAGCAGTATGAGCCAAGACATGGCTCCTACACAGAGAGATTATTTGAATTTGTTTGAGTATGTGTATCCAGTATGTCTATTAAGACAATAATCTTTGGAACCCACAGTAGAACGTTGTTGTTGTTTAAACCTCCCCCTCTTTCTAGGAAGCTAGACTGGAAAAAACTCAGGTGATCACTCAAGCCAAGGAAATGATCCTTTCAGAAAAGGGCCAAATGCTTACATGCTTTTGATTTAAATGAGGAGATTTGTCAACACTTAATGGATTATGTTGAAATTTGACAAACTGGGACATTGGAGATTATTGTTTAGGTACATTCAGTCTCCTAACAGAAGAAAAGCAAATGTTATGATCTTATGTAGGAAGTTACTTCATTTGCAAAAATGGTTTGCCATTAGTAGGCATTGTTACTTGCTAGAAAGAGTCGAATTGCTGTTTGAGCCCTTTCATAGGAAATACTCCAAGGAAAAAATGCTTAGTATTTCTTTCTGCTCAAATAAGTAGTTGTGAGGTACAGCCGTTGGATTTGTCTTCCTGAAAGTTAATAATCATATTCTATCACTATAGCAGTGTATTAGATGAGTAGGAGTGAGTTTAGATTCTTCATTTAATTTAAAAAGCCTTGATGTTTCAGGCTACCTGGTGTCTGCCCAAAAGCCACAATAGAACATCTCCTGGAAAGCTTGAATTGACTTGTTAAACAAAGAGAAATAACACTCTGTCAGACTCTCGCGGTTTCTTTGTTTGAGGAGAGTTTTTTGGCCTGAGAAAGATACATGTTTGCTGCCAATCAGTAGGAACTTCATAAAGACTCTGTGCAAGAGTAGAAAAAAAAGAATTATTGGTGTGGATGTACCCAAACCCATGAACCCCTTGCAGTGTTCCAGGAACTGAGTCCCAAAGCAAACCATTTTCTGAACTGCAGCATGGACATAATTGTATGTAGTTATTCTGATATTCCCACTAATACAGCCCTATTCAGTGAGCTACCCTTGCAGACCAGACCATGTTCATCTTTGCTGTGTTACTGTGTGAGTTCTGGTGTCTAAGGTAGTTAGTCTAGTGTAGCTGGACCAAATTATCTTAAGTTTCCTTTAGAGCTTTTTCTCCAGTCCCAGATTGGTTGTTAAACCAGATTGGGCCTGAACCATAAATTATGTCTGTGCTTTTCCCTTTAGAAACTGAGGTGGCTTGTGAGGATGTGAATGACAGTAATCATAGAATGGTTTGAGTTGGAAGGAACCTTAAAGATAATCTAGTTCCAACCCCCCTGCATGGGCAGGGGTACCTCCCTCTAGATCAAGTTGCTCAAGACCCCATCCAACCTGGCCTTGAAGACCTCCAGGGAGGCGACATCCACAGCCTCCCCGGGCAACCTGTTCCAGCATCTCACAACCTGCACAGGAAAGAACTTTTTCCTAATGTCCAACCTGAATCTCCCCTCTTTAAGCTTTAAACCATTGCCCCATGTCCTCTCACTGTACACATGTAAAAAGCCCTACCCCAGCTTTCTTGTAGGCCCCCTTCAGATATTGCAAAATTTCTATAAGGTCACCGTGGAGCCTCCTCTTCTCTAGGCTGTTAGTGATGGCTGTTAATGGAAGTATCTGTAGGTAAGTACCTGATAATTCACTGTTAAGCGGGTGGGAGTTCACCAAGAACAAAGCTTCCCCCAGCAGCGTGTTGAAGTAGACACTTCTCAAAGAACTATCTCGATTAGATGGCCCCGTGTCAACTTAATGAAGTTCAATAAGTGCAAGGTCCTGCACCTGAGTCAGGGGAACCCCAAGCATAATTACAGGCTGGGTGGAGAATGGATGGAGAATAGCCCTGAGGAAAAGGATTTAGGGGGGTGAAGGACATGGAGTTGTTGGAGCCAATCCAGAGGTGGGCCATAAAGATGACCAGAGGGCTGAAGCACCTCTCTGACAAAGACAGGCTGAGAGCTAGGGTTATTGAGCCTGGAAAAGAGAAGGCTCCAGGGAGACCTTATAGCAGCCTTCCAGTGTCTGAAGGGGGCCGATAAGAAAGCTCAGGAGGAACTTTGTGTAAGGACATGTAGTGATAGGACAAGGGGTAATGGTTTTAAACTGGGAAAAAGGGTAGATTCAGGCTAGACATTAGGAATAAATTCTTCAGTGTGAGGAGGGTGAGACACTGGAACAGGTTGCCCAGGGAAGCTGTGGATGCCCTCTTCCTGGATGCGTTTAAGGGCAGGTTTGATGGGGCCTTGAGCAACCTGGTCTAGTGGGAGATGCCTCTGCCCATGCTGAAGGGTTGGAACTGGATGATCTTTAAGGTCCCTTCCAACCCAAACCATTATGTGATTCTGACTTGCTGGGATATTTTTTAGAAACTGATTTTCAAATATTAGACTGTTTCCAAGGTAACCTCTTTAATCTCCACTATATTCAAATGATGACTTATTTAATACACATGTGTGTAATCTGATTTGAACAGATATTCCTAAAAACAATGTAACATTTTACATGATGGGTATACATGATGGGTTTCTAGAATAAGCTCTTGAAGGTGATAACTTGCTTTGGCCTTACATCCTTACAGAGGAACAGCGCTTTCCTGATGGCAGATTTCTTTTTTCCCCTGCACTGGGGATTGGTCATGGACTCTGCATCTTGTTTCTTGAGATGGAGGAGTTGCTGCTTTTGGTGTTACAGATGTTTTCAGGACTTCAAAGCAGAAAGAATTTTGATCCAGTATCTGCAAGTCTGGAATAAATATCTCAGCAAATTGAAAAGGGAAAAGTCTTAGTTGAATAAACAAATATTTTTGTTTCTAATGACTCCTCATAAGAGATTCTGAGGAAGATGTGCATCACTCGATTAAATGTCAAGAATGAAAAATAAGGTGGTAGGGAGGGGAGGGAGAGTTGCTGTGATTATGCAGCTGCGCTCAGTCCTGTCAGCTCTCTCACTCTGTCCCTACAGAACAAATGAGAGCATGGGGGATGCATAACATCAACAGAACAAAGCCCAGGAACTCCCAAAGCAACTGTCCTGAGTCGTGGTGACAATCAAAGATATCTGTTCTCCTGCAGTCTTTGATGGGCTGTCATAGCTTAACTAACTGGCATCTGTAGCATGATGCTGTTACTGCCTCGGTCTTGTCTGTGCTGCAAATGGCTGAGAAAATTGAGTTCTGAATCCATCTTTATTTGCTTACTCTTTCTTTGCTTTGGTTTTGTTATTATGGGAATTGAAAGATGACCCCTGAGGATTTAAGTACTAGGTAATTTAAAGGCTCTTTTAATTCTTGAGGCGGTAAAGTGAAAGAATGAAACATACGTAGGAAACCGGCAAAGTTGCTGGTTCAGCATGAACTGAAGGGAGTGAATGTGGGCAGGGTTTTTAGATAAAAATAAGGGAAACTCAAATCTAGACTTTGCTCTTAATAGTACTCTAGATGGTATCAGCTCTGTGAGGAGTGAGTGCCTACCTAGGGCTAGTGCTGGAGATGTACTGAGCTTCCAGTTCTTAGTCAAAGGAAAGCAACTTAGGTATCTACGTCTTAATGATGATACTGGTCATTAGAGGCTTAAAAATAAAATCATGCTGTCACCAAATCCTGTGTTCTGTAAAAACTAGTAATTGTTTTGGTTTGTTTTGGAAGAGTCTGAGAGTGGAAATAGTGAGTATCCTCACTCTTGGTCTTCCTTTCGATTCCTGACAAATGATCCCTTCCCCCCATGCACCCTGCTTTATGGATTGTTTTATAAAGTAGCTTATGACTTACTCCGTAGTTAAAGAATGCAAACAATAACCTTGCCATTACTTCTCATGCACATATAAAAGGAAACAAATAATTGCAGAAGCTAAATTCGATTTTGCAGCTGTGGGATCTGCCCAGTGCCATTTGGAATAGATACCTGCTTCTCAGGGAGTTAAGATGTTACATGTTTCCTTCCAGTTGGAATAAAAAACCCCGACAGCTACCCGCTACCCCCTTGAAGCTGAAGAGGCCCTGGTGCAACGTGGCATCTTTTTTTACCTTTCTCGGAGGGAAACACTTTAAATATATGACACGCCTCATGCTTTCATGCTGATCTACTAGTAGGACTTTCAGTGTGAGGTTGGTTCCTCCAGGAAGGTTTGAAACCCCCAGCGTTATGTTTGAGCAACTGATGGGGGAGGGCGCTGTCCGCGGTGCTGAGAGAGTGGGGAGGGAGGGAGGTGGGGAGGGAATGAGATAGGGAGGGAATGAGGTAGGGAAGGAAGAGTCGGGAGGTAATGAGGTGGGGAAGAAGGAGCCCAACCCCCTGCCTTGCCTGCTGTGGGCTCTGGAAAACGAGGGTTTCTTGTTTTTTCTTTTTGTTTTCCCTTCCCCTCTCCTCATGCCCCCCCAGGAGACTGATGAAAGGATTATATTCAATTGAGATTGTATCATTTTAGGGCTGAAGTGCATTTGCAATTTACTGTGTGGAGAAGAAAAAAAAAAAAAAAGAGTCAGGCTCCTGAAATGAAATTGCATGCGAGGGATATTTGTATTTATTTTGTAGGAAAGGTTAATAGATCTGAAGTAATGCTGGGTGATAACCTCCTATCTGATGGGAGGCTTACATTTATTCTAAATAAACCCACATTTATTTGAAATAAAAATATTATGATTAGTACAAGTGGTGGAATGTGAGCACTGTAAGAACTGATAAGAATTAGATACTTGTGCTGATTTTTTTAGTGTTGAAAATGTAGACTGATTAATTAAAGCTAGGAAAGTTGCTTCTTTTAAGAATCCTGTATGAGAAATAGCCCCTTTTTTCCCTAGAGAACCATGAACAACTCCTTCTGAAGTGTATGAAATTTGTTTTTTATGCTGTAAATTATATGACTTTGTAATCTTGCTCTTGATGAAACAACTGTGTATCTGGAGTAGTATTTGTTCTATTTACTGTTACTTGGGAGGAAAAGCTTGGTAAAAGATCAGCATTCTGTTACACAAGTTTCCTGCTGTTTCCTCATTACTGTAGTAAATAAAAATACCGTAACATAGTCCTGCTTTTTAGTAAGATTTGCTTCCGTATTTTGTGATGAGTATTTGTTGAAATCACTGGTAGCCTGGCTTGTGAGATCAGTTTCTTAGAGCAGTTTGGAGATAGGCTACTTTTACTCTCAGCTGTTAGCATCACCTGGGAAGTAGTAGGGATGGATTTTGATGGATTTAGGCAAGGCTAAAGCAAAATGTATTTTCTGTAGTAAATTATTTTCACCCTTAGGCTGCACTTTTCAGTTTCAGTATATGTTGTCTTTTAATGCTAATGGATTATATTTTGCCTCTTTTCTTGGTTATGGAAGAGCATTATGCTCATATCCTTGTCTCTGCAAATCCAGTCTTTAAGCGTGCAGCATGTGGAAGTCCTTCTGATTTCAGTGCACCATATCTAATGCGCAGCTTGTATCTCATAATGCTTTCAGGTCTCGTCTAGGCATTTAAATGGATGGTGTTCTGAAAACTGATACAGTTTTAAAGGTCAGATCCTATAAAGCACTGTGGTTCCTAGCCAATAATGTGCCTTCTGGAACTGATTATTTAGCCTAGAGTTGCACTGTAGATTGTCCCATCCTTTTGACTGGGCTTCATCAAGTACATGCCAGGTGCAGTGACCAATAAGACTGGAAGAGATTTGTGTGAGTGAGGTTTTTCAAGAGACCTTCTGTAACAGAGGCAGCAGACACAGCCTATTCTTTCTCAGATGCCGTGGAGCCACTTGGTTGGAAAGGTGTTGTCCTTCCCATTTCTTCAATTACTAGTTTGATCTAACTGTGTGTGGAAGACAGAGTTCTGGGTAGGATTGTGTGATGTTCAGAAGTGAGAAGGCCTTGTTCCATGTCTTAGATACTTTTCTTCCTGGTCATTGATGAATTAGTTCTAGAAGAGCCCAGAGGCTGTAGCCTCAAGAATGACACTTGGATTAACTTGCACTTTCCTAATGTCTAGCATATACCCAGCTGAATGAGAGGAAACAGCCACTAAGTGGGTCATCCCAGAACACTAGAAGTCATTTTCATCATATCAGTATATCAGGTCACTCTGTTAAATAGCTAATTTTTTTTGCTTCTTGTCACAGTTTGACTCAGGTCCGACAACAATGCTCTCAATGCCCCCTCCCCCCAACCCAGGTAGGGAAGGAGAGAGAGAAAAAGAGAGAGACTTGGCTGGATTGAAAACTAAACTACACAGCTTTAATTAAAACACTAATGAATCATACAAGAAAATATATACAATTATATACAGATATATGGGCAAAAGCCTCTTGCCTCCCCCCACCCCAGCAACTCCCACAGCACTTCCCTGAACTGGGAAGAGTCCCGAGGAATCCCGGAGCTGCTGCTGGAAAAGAGCAGAGAGTTATGGGGGTCACGAGAGATCAAGGCTGAGGATCGACGGTGATGGATGAACAGAGTCCTCCCCGGACACCGGCCATGGACGGAAGAGAAGGGAGAAGAAGAAGGAAGGAAGTTGTCTTCTGTGATCTCTGACCTTCCTCTGAGCTTACGTAGATATATGGAATGGAATATCTTTGGCCAATTTTGCTGTCCATCTAACTCAGCCTCCTACGGGGGGGTCACAGATCTCCCCATAGTGTCTGAGCCGGCAGAGTGCAGGTGCAGCCTTGAAGCCTCAGTAGTTAGAAAAACATTCCACTGTCTTATCAGCCTAGCAGAACACACTGTTGCTAGTTACAAGAAAGCTTACTGAAGGAAAAAAAATCAGTAAAGAGAAAAATTGGCTTCATCCTGGCTCAAACCAGGACACTTCTGAATCTACTTATTTGGTTTCCTGTAATTGTAGTTTATAATGGAAATTGCATGTAGCATCTAACTTTTTGTCTGGTTAAAAAGAAAGAGCCATACCCTTGTTGCTGATAACTAATAGGGTTTCATTGACTTTGTGATCAATAGCAGACCTGTGCCTTCTACAGAATCTGACTTTGACCAGATGTCACAAACTCACTTGGAATGCCACTTGAGCATACAGGTAGCAGTTGCCCTCCCCCTGCCCTCCACAAACACACCTGTCCACAGCAGGCTGGTTTTTTGCATTGGTACCTGTAACAAGAAAGGACTGTGCTCATACTGGGAAGTATTTACTATCTGCAGATAGAGCTGTAATTGTTACTACTTTTTAATTATTATTTTTCAAAACTCCAATAAAAGCATTAGGTGTGAATCCACTGCTCCCATGACTGTGAATTGTAGTTTGTTTATCAGATCTGTTTTCTTTTTGTTGTCCTGTGGACTGAAAGGTAATGATGTGCAATGTGAAGGGTATTCCTGCTAGAGATAGTATTTCTGCAAATCCTGCAAAGCATAGCTAATGATCTGCAGAGTAGCACCTGACATTCAGTGAGCAGGCTGCCTGCTCTCTGTTCTCCCACACCATGTACTCACATTCTGTATTTCATAGCGTGATCAAAACCAGTCTTGGGCTAGTGTTTTGGTAACTTCTCTGTCTCATTGTTCTTACTAGCAGCAGTAACATTTGCAATTTTAATCTGTGGTAGGAAGCATGTTTCCTTGCTTTAAGGAAATCTGAATGAATTTAGAGGCCACAGAAAAGGACATCTTACAGCTCACACTGCGTTCTGTCAAAGAAGACAGGCTACAAGACAGATGCTGATTTACTTACAAAACAGCAAACAAAACCCCAAATCCTGTTTTTTCTCTTTCCAAATATGCAGTCTTAAGAAATGTATTTAAGCATCACAGTAACTCACATACCATTAATTCTCTGAAGATTACACGTACACACTTAATTAGACCTGCCTCATTTATTTAAAAAATGAACATACTCTTGTATCCATATTTTATAGCTTAACCAAGTTGTTAAGGTTATAGAAGAAGGGGTTTTAAAAGCAAAATGTGCAGTCCTTCTCCTAGAAAAGTTGAAAGCATCAGCAGAGCTGTACCTAAGTTTAGTTTAAAAACCATAAACTCATGTTTTTTGCTATTCTTGAATGGGTAAAAGGCTTTTTAAATATGTGAACAAATGCTTGTTAGGAACTCTGAGATACACCTTCCTGTCTTTGTAGCAGAGCTAGCAGAGTGGGCACTGAGATGTCTGAGTTCCTTTTGTTTTGCAGAATATGAGTAATCTTCCCTTTGTTTGTTTTGTGGACTGCAGTGAGTTGCTGCCAGTTGCAGTTTCTTAAGGATTTAATAGTCTCAGTCAACTACAAGGACATCATCCTCCAAAGGCTCTGTGAGAATGAGAACTTGATGCTGATAGTGTACGTCCCCTCTCATGCTTGTATGGCTCTCCACAAGCTTATCTAAGAGGCCAGTACATCTCAGAAGAATAATAGGGATCTTGGGAAGAGGCAGATGACTGTAGCCTGCTTCAGAGGATGTGTGTGGGGTGGGAAAAATTAATCCATGTCCTGACTACTCTGTTAATCTCTGGTACCTGAGTGCTAGAGAGGCTCACATCCTTAAAGGCAATTATGTTTTTGTCCTTTTCTTGGCAATGAATTCCTGTGAGGTCTGCTAACCAGCAGTGGAGATGGTGGTTAGTAGCCACCTGCTTATTTTGGGCTTTACTGGTTCAGAGTTGCCATGGAGATCAGTAGGAGTGTTAACCAGGCAGGGACTGCAGCAGTTTGCCCTGGTTGTGTAAATCCGTTTGACGTGTCATGTGTCTCAGATTCGGCTGTGCTGCTCACATTGGAGGTCTGCTTGCTTGCCCGATTCCTTTGTAGGAGAGCTGAACAACTGCCCTGCAGTATACATAGCACTGTGATATTTAAAAAAGGCAGAATCAGGGTTAGTACATACTGTTCAGGGGCCCATATAAAAGCAAAGTCTGTGCACTGAAGAATTTTTAGTGCAGGTGTCTAATCCCTGTAAACTAGAGGGAACTGTTACTTGCAAAACTCTCCTGTGCTGGAGCCTTTCTTGTGATAGCAGCAAGCATATTGGCTGTCTGAAATGGAGAATTATTAAGAGGCAGAAACAGAGATTTTTATAATTTGGGACATGTGGGAAGAAGGAATCTTCCCAAGTAATTTTAGAACTTGTAAAGCAGATTAAAATACCGAGAGCAGGGTGAGCAGAATTAAGTGCTGAATATAAATGTGTTCTTTACACTTGTAAAGGGTACTCAGGCTCCATGTCCTCAGAAATATTGCTGGGAAAATATAAACTAAAATGCTCCAGATTGATAAAGGCTTTAAGATTATTGAAGTAAATGGTGACTCCTTTCAACAGAAGCTAAAGCTGGTACATCTTGAAGGCTGGTGTGAGCTGCTTGTATTAGTGGAAAGGCGTGATTGCACGCATCAAAAGCTGCTTCTGCTTCCCCCATGTCCTCTACCAGTCTTAACAATTTAATCCATAGCAGTTTGTCTTCATGGGCTGTAATTGATCTGTCTGTGATTTAGCTCATCAGATGCTCATTAAGGAGCTTGCAATCTTTGTTATGCATGCAGAGTGAGAGCCTGGGATCTAAACCCACTTTGTCTTAACTGGATTCATTTAGTATTCAGGGATTAAGGGAGGCTAATAAACTTACATGAGCTATTATTTAAAGGTGAGCTGCCAAGTGAACATGAAGGATGATTCAAGCACTGCCAGTGTGCCGAGCACTCTCTGGCATTGGGGTGTGAGTAGCAGAGGGAATTGTTAAAACCCCAGCAAGATACTCCTCATTGCTCAGTGGAGGATGTCCCAGAACACCCTGGCTGTGTGAGATTGGACAGCACAGCTTGTGGTGAAGCTTCTGAAGCTGTGTCTGCAATGAAGATGGCATTTTATGCTAGTAACGAAATCGGGGTACACAAATATTTTACGCGTTGTCTGTAGAGTTTGAGCTTGACATCTGTTTTTGTTTTTCTGGGTTTTTTTAAGTGCTGCTATTGTTCTGAGCTTCTGTCTGTGCTCTGGCAGTGCCTGCAACGATGTGCGCTTCCCATGTTGCCTGCACACACATGCTGAGAAAATGCC
The DNA here is from genome assembly GCF_000747805.2 of Chaetura pelagica. Classification (NCBI taxonomy): domain Eukaryota; kingdom Metazoa; phylum Chordata; class Aves; order Apodiformes; family Apodidae; genus Chaetura; species Chaetura pelagica. The sequence continues at coordinate 2,625,389 of NW_009953920.1, forward strand.
TGTTGCCATCCTTTAACAAGGATACTCTGGCAAGCTGCAAAAGAGAACAATCCCCCTGGGCTGCAGAAAGCAGTTTCCTTTCCCCGGTACTTTAATGAACCCTTGAGATATTTCCAAACCGTAGGAAGAGGAAATGGCATGTGTGGGTTCTCCGTCCTGCTCCTTTCTGAGCCTGGCTCCACATGCCAGAGGCTTCCAGAAAGGTGAATAATTCCCTGAAATGTTTGAGTTGACTGTGTAGTCACACGCGCATCGTGTCATCAAACCGGTAGTGCCTTGGAGGCCTCTTAAGTGACTACAATCACAACAGGCTCTTTGAGTTCTCATGGTCCGGTTCTGCCAGGGGATACCTGCACCTGCATCCTGTGTCTGCAGCAAAACTATTGCCTTTGGTTGTGAATCATGGGAAGCTCTGGGGCCCCACAGACAAAGCCCTGTGTAAGGGATCTGAACCCTGACAGGGCCTGCTGCCATTCACATTAACTGACTTGCCAGTTGCTGTGTGTGTCAGGTTTGGGAAATCTTTGAGAATAGAAACCCTTTCTCATTGCTCAAAGTCACAGTATTTATAAATACTCTGTGCTTGTGTTTGTAATTATACATTGTCCTATGCAATTATTAATACCATGGTTTTCTTTCTTTGTAGTGTACAGAGGCCAAAAAGCATTGCTGGTACTTTGAAGGATTATATCCTACATATTATATGTAAGTAGTCATCACTTTTCTTTTTTGTGTTTCCTAGTGCACAGGAAAGGATTAGATTTTGTAGGGTCTTTGAGTGTTGTTCTTTCACTAATCATACTTTTTCCATAACTTTTTTGAGACTTTTTCTGAATTAAAAGCGAAGATGCAATATGTCCCATCTCTTT
>NW_009953920.1:2626483-2641933 GCF_000747805.2 Chaetura pelagica
TTTCCCTTTCTTCTTATTAAATAAAGTGTACAGACTTGTTTTGCCACTCAATCCAGCCGACCTTTCCAATTGAGAACAAAATGCAAGATCTTAAACAGCTCTTATTTCAGAATGCTGAAAGGAAACCTAAGTAGAGCCTGTGAGGACAGTTCTCCCTTTGTTTTGAACAAAGGCAGGTAATGGGGCAGAATACCAAGGATGCTTTGAAAGTAAAGTTGTCCCTTTTGTTTAATTTAAGGAGTTGCTATGATTAGTTATCCATGGTACAACCGTCCCTCGAATGAGTGGCATCTATATTCACATCAGGCTTGGTTGTGAACCAAATGTCAATGACCTAGGTGCATGATAGAGAATCTCTCTGAATTGCAGCTTCTGTTTAAATTGCTCACAGCAACAACAAAAAGAGGAAATGTGTGGGTGGGAGGTATCCTCCCTGTGTATCTGGGGGCAGAAAGGACATAAATGTACTAAACTTTGTCCCTGGTATGTGTAACTTTCTAATTGCAAACATCTGTAAACATAAGTTTAAAACAAATAAAAATCAAATGGGGTGGAGAAGCAGGTAGCAGCAGTATTAGGTCATCTGTTCCCTGAGCAGGCTCTTCCTTGCTGAAGGATTGGAAATTACTGTAATCTTGATGCTACCCAAGAACTTTCCTCCCTTTTCTTCTCCACCTCCAATTCATCTGCAAGAAATGGGAGCAAAATGCTAGAGACAAAAAGCAGCCAGGAAGACAGGAGAAAAACAAAGCTCACTGAAAGAATGAAACACTTCGCGGCTTAATCATCTCTGAGCCTGAGTATTAACTGTCTAGGAGGTGTTTATGTGTAGAACTCGCTGTCTTTTTTTTCAGGTGACTGAAATGTTGAGAATTACTCATCAATGGCTGGCCAGATGGGTGAATTTAAATAAGTTCTCTTTCTTTGCATGCTAATAACAATAGGACTGTGGTTCCACCTACTTTTTATTTTATTTTGCTGTAATGTGGGAAAGAAGCTAGGATGGCTTGAAATTATCAAAATCCCACTGTACCTTGACATTCAGGGAGTGCATTATTCATCATTACCTCGGTGTTCTGCTTGCTTTTTTGCCTACACACTTTCACAGCCAGTGTTTGTCTCTCTTGGTATTACAAAGGGGTAGCCACTTGGATATTGGGTCTTAGCTCGGACTCTTCGTGCCACAGAGGAACACATACCAAGTCCTGCAAAAGCAAGGGGTACAAAGGGGAGGCTTGCTATCTGCAATAGATCTGATGCATACAAGGTTGCTTTCTAATTGGTTTCCTGGAGGTTACTATTTTACTGTATTCTTTGTGTGCTGAAATGGATTCTCTTCTATAAAAGCAGTGTGTTCATTTTCCAGTCTGTCAAGCAGGCTAATTGTAATTGCACACAGCTTTGAATATTGGAAGGGAGTTGTGAGAGGGACCATGGTGTTGGTGGGTTGCTGGTTGATTTGGGAGATCTTTTAATGTGAAGGGAAAACTGTTGTGTATTGCTTATGTCAGATCAATCAGAAGTCTGTACTAGGGGTTGTGTGTGTTTGTGGTAGATACTGCAGAACCCTGTTATCACAGTCATTGCATAAACATGTTGTGATTGCTGGTCTCCTGGATAGTGTAAGTAAAAGGAAGAAAGGAAGGGGAAAGGGTTGGGAAGTGTGTGCTTGGCAATAATTGTGAGGGTGATGAGTGTCAGGTTCATGCTCTTGTTGTTATTGATATGAGTGTAAGTGGGGAAGAAGAAGCACTAAGGAAAGACAATAAGTGTCTGGGGATGGCAGAGCTCAATGGATAATGTGTGACAAGTGAAGAAGTGTGGAAGGGAGGGAAGAAAGGTTTTGAGTGCATAGAAACCAAATAGGTTTAAAGGGGGTGTGCATCAAAAGTATAGGAAAGTCATTGTCTGCAGTGCCTTCTGCAATTTCAGTTCCTGTTGTCATATGATGCTCAGCAACTTCCTACCTATGCTGTCTTTTCACACCTTAGGGTAGACAGCCATTGCACTGGCACTAGTTTGACCCTTCACCTAATTAATTAAACTTGCTAATACCACAGAAAGTTGTTCATTTTAGCACCTCTGGGTCAGTTTTAAATCAGCTTGGTACATTTTTTGGTGAACACTTATGAAATAGGAGGGAGTATTTGGTATATTGAGAGGGAGAAGGCATGAATAGGATCTTCTCTATTAAACATATGTTTAGATCTTAAATCATCCAAAGGCATAATGTGTTGTTTTATCCTTAGAGTGTCTCCTCTCTGCAAATCTAGATCTGGGGTATGCTGTAGTGAAATGGGTTTTATTTTATCTTACAATTTCTAGAGGAACAGTCCACAAAAAGCAGATATATTTAGTCAAATGAGTTCACAATGGATTCCATTCCCTTCTGTCACTGGTTTTCCAAAAGAATTCTGTTCTAACCAGTTAGCGTATGCAGCCTGTCCTTTCATCTTGAGACTGTTTGGAGACTTATGAAAGCCAGCAGTGCAATCCTTTTGAATGATTTCCCTGTGATTTCAGTCCTATGCTGGCAGTATGTCACATCTCTCTTAGAGACAGTTTATACTATAATGAAAAGGTTGGCTTGTTAGCTCACAAAAACCAAGTCTTGTGTCTGTTCACAGGTTTAGCGTGGCGTGCTTGGATCAAGGTGTGCCTGGACTGGTGTGACCATATGTCTTAGCTGTTCTGGGTAGGCACGTCCCCCTAGAAGATGCCTGCTTCTCTTTAAGTTGCCCAGAATAATAGAAATCCAAGGTGGAGTGTCACTTGAAGTGGTTGTTTGCTTTTATGCAAAGCTTAAAGGCAAGATAGCTGAGTTAATCTTTCCTGTAAAGGCTCTGCTGGAGCCATCCAAAGACAGAGATATGACTATCTGCTAAGCAAGAGGAACATGGGATAAGAAATCATTGTGCTACTGGAAATTCAGCTAGATTGTGGGGTAAAACTTGCAATAATACGATTGTTTCATTTTGGAGATTAGATATTATTTAGAAATGAAAAAGCTGTTAGAGTTGTTACTCAAAGCTTTCTTAAAACTTGTTGGTTATGCTTTCTGTATTAAGAGTTAGGGCAATGATAGGAAGTCTCTGTTACAGGCCTAAGGATACATCTATCTGTTCAAATAGTTAACAGTATTGTTACCCTTAAAAATTATTTTTCCAATGGATATAATTGTTCTAGCCTTCATAGATCAGCAGTAAGCTGTAGTTTAATTTTTGAAGCATGTTTCTTCCAAATAGAATTCTATTTCTTAAAGCTAGACAGAGGAATTGATCATTTTCCAAACTTTTCTGCTTCTGCTGTGTCAACAAGATACAACTTATTTCAGACCAGAAACCATCCTGGAAAAATTGCCAGGAATTTGAAAGACATACATTGGTCTTCTACTGTTAATACAAATAATTTCCAAGATTGTGTTTAATTTACTTCACTAACCAAATGAACCATTTCTTCATGTCCTGGTTGTCTGAGTCACAAGATACTGTCAGTTACATATTTTTCTCCTGCTTCAGGAAAATGTCTTTGTGACCTGGAAAAATAAGTGAACAAATGCAAAGAGGAGAGAGGAATTAGTCATTGGAGTCTAATTCTTACCCTTTGGAAAAGCAGGGAGCCAGGTTAGCCCTGACTTTGCTTAATGAATTAGATCAAACATCTTATGTGGATGCATGGAAAGCAATTCAGAATTAAAGCTGTCACAACAGACTTGGCTCTGATCATCTGTAAGGATCCCCAGGCTACTCCTACTTAAACAGGCCATCTGAGTCTTATTGCAAATGTACCTGAAGTGCTGATGGTTGGTGGAAGACATGGTCAAGATACTTCTGTAGTTGGCAATAAAGTGAATAATGTCATAGTGAACGTATTAGCTGGCAAAAACACCTCCTCTGTGTGCAGATGCCAGCAGCACTTCAGACAATTGGGCTGTTTTTTCCACTTCAGAATTAGGAATGAATTGTAGAGGGAAGGCTGCCTTACATTTTGCTGTTGAGGAATAGCTTGATTAGAATCCTTGTGGATATCCCCCTCATCGCAGGGTTGCTGTCATGCAGACTGCTGGTCTACCATGACCCCTAGGGCCTTTTCAGCAGATCTGGTCCATAGCCTTAAGATGTCCATCCTTTCCACAAGCAAGACTTTGCATTTGTTTTTCTGTTTCATGAGGTTCCTGTCAGGCCATTTGTCCAACCAGTTTAGATCTTTGAGTGGCAGCCCTGCCCCTTGAGCTCACTGACTGATCCCCAGTTTGGTGCCATCTCCGATTCCAGCAACACACTTGTCAACGGGGCAGGTCCTGACCTCTTTGGTACTATCAGCAGTTATTTCATACTCTCTAGGGAGTGTGTGAAGTGTTTACCACTGCCATCTGAGCCCCACCGTCCACCCAGGTCGTTTTTACCCATCCAGCTGTCCACCTGTCCATACTGTAATGGCTGAACTTGGTTACAAGAATATAGTGTGAGACAGTGTGGAAAGCCTTGCTGAAGTTGAGGTAAATGACATCTGCTGCTCTTGAGCTTGTCCACAGATACTATCCACTGCTAGTGGAGTGATAGAAGCTCTTCTTGCTGCACGTGGTGTCACTTGCAACTGGCAGTTGTAGGTGAGGTTCGGCTTCCCTAACATCACACCTACCTCTGTACGTGATGATTTTTAAACTCCTCCTGTACTTGCTTCCACCTCCTGAATACTAACTTGTTGCCTTGGAGCTCAGCCATGGACTCCTTGCTTGAGTATGTTTTGACTGCTCACTGGTGTGCTACTAGGTGAAAGACCTAGAAAGAAACATAAAAACTGTCTCTGGAAGAGAATGTTCACCTTTACTGCTGGTAAATATGTGAAGAACAGAATAAACCTCGGGGAGAGCCAACTAGTAACCTCTTCCAATTCTTATCCTAAGCAGAACACGTATTAATGTTAAAAGCACGTGCAGATGGAAGTGCTGTATTTTTAGGCTAATCTGTTGCTGCCATAGAAAGTAGTTTACTGCAGGCAGCAGACAGCTGTGTGTGTGCACATTTATGTTTATTGGATCAGTTTAATTTTTTCATTTAGAATTACTGTAAGAACATTAACATAAACCTAAAAAAATGAATGCTTCTATTATTCTTCATTTTGAAAACATGTTCCTGCCCTACATGGGAACAGTCAATTTATTTCTTGTTGTGGAGGAGAATGCTGATTGTATTCTTTTTGTGGTTTTTCATGGTTTTTCATGGTTTTTGAAAGACATTTCTTGTGCATTTCCACAGATTCCTCTTCTTTTGCAGATTAAATTTGTGTTTATCACACAGTCTTATTCATCTGCGTTTTGAAGGTAACCCTTATGTGGTTGGTGGTCAGTCTATAATAATGATTTTGTGCATTATCAAGAACCTGCAAAATGTTCCAGATGAAAACAAAACAGAAAAGCAATTTTTCTCTTGCTGGTGTTCAGATAGCTTAGAGAGCACTTTCTCTATCAACGTGTGTACAAGAGGCTGGGGAAAAAACAACAACTAAACCATGATGGGAGCTGCTTTTTTGTGCTTCAGATCCTGTTATGTTTACTGCTTTTAATTAAGTTGGCTTTGCTGATGATATGCTTAGCTTTCCCATTGCAATTACAGCTGCATGAGGTGTCAGCAGGTGTGTGCTTAGGGCAGTCATCTAGCTGTTGATTTATTCTTCCATTTGATTTGAAGCCAGCATGGAGGAGGGAGAGGGGAGGCAACATGAAGGTTTTGCAGGCATCCAGGCGCCTTGAATGGCTGGCACTGTACAGAAGCAGAGACCTGGATTCAGGCCAGGGGCACCAGTTTAAGCAGTGAGCAGCCACAGGAAGGACCTGTTTGCATCTGTAGTTTAACACAAGAATGGAAGTGCACAGTTTGTATCATGAAGGAAAACAGCAGGCCATCTGTATGTGAGGGCAACAAAACCCCACCGCCACTGCTCAGTCCTGCTTGGCCTTAAGCAATAAGGGTACAAAACATCACAGCTGGCTTCAATAGTCTGTGCCCTTAATGTGGTATATTCCTTGCTTCAAATAAGGGACTTGATTCCCATCAAGATTCCCTTGATGTTGATGGATCTGTTGAGGTTGTAGTCCCTACTGCTGTAACCACGCAGCAACTAGATGCCTTGCCATGCACTTTAATTTGCTTCTTTGGGTTTATTTTACAGTGTACAATCTGGGGTACCAAATTAACAACCCACTCAACTCGCTAGGAGTGAGTCCTGACACAGGCAGAGGGATTTAATATCTCAGCCTTCACAGGTAATCAAGCAGGTGACTGACCTAATTTGAGAATTGAAGCTCTGAATTACTTTTGAGTCATCGGCTGACTATGTGTAGGCTGCTTATTCTAACAAAGGTGAAGAAAGAGGAAAAGAGGGCAGTCTCTTATCTTCTAGTGGAGTACTCTGAATCTGTACTCTCTTCTGGCTGAGCTGGAACAGGGGACCCACTCTTCCACCCCCATGTCATTTCCAGAGGATGCAAAAACCATAGTTGTGGCTTATCATGAGTGAGCTTCAGTCTTTCCTGTTGGGGCTCTTTGACTTGAAGATTGACTTGAGCATTAACTCTTTCATGTCCTAGGCAAGAACTCTCATGTGAGGCTGAGAATAAATTTCTTCTGGCTTCCTGTCAGTGGGACAGGAAGGCTTGTGCCTGATTTGAGCTCCAGTGGGACAGCATCAAGGAGCACTTGATCCTAAAGTCATCTTGAATTTTCTAACCCTTTCTGGACAGGGAGGCCCTGAATTAAAGTCTTGAAAGTCTTGGTAGCACCTAACTGTTGGCTATTAGAACTCATGTCCTTCTCTGTTTGATCATGGGGTGGCTTCATGAAGGAAAAAAAAGGATTTACTATGCATGGGTATGTTAAATTCAGGCAGATAGCAAATACATGGGCACCCATTGCTTCCTGACAGCAGACTGCTTATAACCTCCCAAAGCAGCAATTAGATGCTGCAGAACTGCTTGCCTCCTGGGAGCAGCTTGAGATATGAAGGAACTAATTGTCTGTTTAAGAGGGGACCCGAGCATTAACTAGAAGTCGTCATTCCCATTCATATGAGAAATGTACAATTCCACCTCCAGAAAATTAAAACTCATCATACACAGTATCCGTGGCTTACTTTTGCCAGAACCTTAAGGTGTGCTGTTTCCCTGATTTGTTCTGCAAAAGAAAGGCCTGCAGCCTGTGTTGAAAATTCTTTATTTAAGGATCTTTATTTAAGGTACCATGTACTGCTACTGGCCAAAGTGCAGACCACAGCAGTTCTTTCTAGGTCCTGCCACAGGAGCAGCAGAGAAAATTTCTAGGTGGATGTGTGCTGGCCAGAAAGCCATGTGGTGAGACTTGCTGCCTTTACAGAGGGTGACTTTCCTCCTGGGGACTAAGAAGTGTTGTGATCAATGGCTTGATGTCCAGATGGAGATGTGTGACTAGTGGTATTCTCCTGGGCCCAGTCTTATTCAACATCTTCGTCAGTGACCTGGATGAGGAGACAGAATGTATCCTCATCAAGTTTGCTGATGGCACAAAGCTGGAAGGATTGGCTGATACACCTGAAGGCTGTGCAGCCATTCAACAAGATGTAGACAGACTGGAGAGCTGGGCAAAGAGGAACCTAATGAGGTTCAACAAGAAAAAGTGTAGAGTCCTGCACCTGGGGAGAAGAACCACCAGGCACCAATATAGATTAGGGGTTGACCTGCTAGAAAGCAGCCCCATGGAGAAGGACCTTGGGGTCCTGGTGGACAACAAGTTATCCATGGGACAGCAATGTGCCCTCGTGGCCAAGAGAGCCAATAGTATCCTGGGATGCGTTAAGAACAGTGTGGCCAGCCGGTCAAGGGAGCTTTTCCTCCCCTCTACTCTGCCCTAGTGTGACCACATCTGGGGTATTGTGTCCAGTTCTGGGCTTCTCAGTTCAAGAGAGACAAGGACATGCTGGAAAGAGTCCAAGGGAAGGCTACAAGGATGATTAGGGGACTGGAACACCTATCATATGAGGAAAGGCTGAGAGACCTGGGGCTGTTTAGTCTTGAGAAAAGAAGACTGAGAGGGGACCTGATTAATGTCTAAAAGTTACAACACAGGAAGTTCCACCTCAACATGAGGAAAAACTTCTTTACTGTGAGGGTGACAGAGCACTGGAACAGGCTGCCCAGAGAGGCTGTGGAGGCTCCTTCTCTGGAGACTTTCAAAACCTGCCGGGATGTGTTCCTGTGTGATCTGCTCTAGGTGTTCCTGCTGCAGCAGGGGGGTTGGACTCAATGATCTTCAGAGGTCCCTTCCAACCCCTATAGTTCTATCATTCTAAGAGAGGGCTGAAGTTACAGCAGGCCACTGGGTAGCAAAAGGCTTGTAGAAAGGTCTGTTTGATAGGAGCAGCTGGGCAAATTCTGGTCCCATTAGAAATGGAGGAGGATTTACCATATGCTGCAGTATTCTTGCACAGAAATGGTGCTTATAGGCTCTTCACCTAAAGAATGAGAAATAATCCCTTTTTCGGCTGTTGCCTGCCCATGTTTTTCATGTCTCTGTGAAGGACAGGAGCCAAGTATCTTGTCTTGTTGTAGGAGATATTAGTTGTGTCAAGGCAGACAGGAATCTAATCTGAGCAAATACTGTTTCTGTCTCTGTTGTTCCGACTCTGTAGGAAAAAAAATGACCTGACAGCCCCTTTCCTCCTTTTCACCTATGTTCTCTCCTGTAATTAAGGGCTGGGTGATTTTGAAGTACTTGGGTAACTGTATCTCTAGCGCTCTCTTGGGTACCAGTGGCAGTGTTTTTACTCTCAGGTACAGATGTTCTACTGAGGTGAGGGCTGTGTTCATCTATGAAGCAGTTATGTTTGTTATATATAGTTATATATTTGCCAAAATCAGACCTACATTTTGCAAGGCACAATTCTAGCACGTGCTAAGAGATCACCTTTGCTATGTATAAGAAAAGAGAAGTGCTTTTGGGTGCCCAGAACCCATGACTGCAGGTAACAGTGGTGGAGTTGTGTCCCTGCTGAAAACTAGGCCATGTAGGCAAACACACCAAGGAGACACAACCAGCTCTAAGACCAAGGCTGGAGAGCAGATGTTGCCTATGATGCTGTTCCACCAGCCATATACCTTGCCTTTGTTAGGGGTCCTCAAGCATTTAAGTAAATGCCAGTGGAAAGATGTGGCCTTTGTGTTGCAGTGTCTTTCTAGAGACTCAGAAATAGTTACTTAGGTGGGACTCCTACTTCAGGTATCTGGTGATCTTTTCCATGGAGAAAAGATCTTTCCTTACATAGTACTACAGTCAATAGCTTTGCTTTGAAAACTGATTTTTATTGAAAGATGGCAATGCAGATACAGAATGGTCTGAAAATAATAGTGAAATAAACTTGGTAGAAAAATATCTCCCTCTTTTTCAGTTAGGTGGTACAACTTCTATTGATCCTCTTCTTCATTCCTCATCCTTCAAGTCTAATTCTGAGTCTTGTGGCAGTGTAGTCCTGAAGAGCTCAGCGGCATTAAACCTCATTGATAGCACAGCCAAGACTCTGAGCTTCATCTGAATTGCTACTGCTAGTCACTTTGTGGTGGTTGTCTGCTTTGTTTTTGTTTCATGGCTCATTTGATTTTTCTCTGTTTGGCGTCACCATATCCTGGCAGATTAAATTATTTAATTTTTTAAAGCTTTTTTTTTGTCCTGGAACAACTACAAACATACACACACTTCAGCTGCCTGTCTTCATCTGTTCAATAGTAATAGACTTGAACCTTCTGGCTTTGAGGGCTTAGCACTGAGTCTGCCTGGAGATGACTCAATCGCAGCACTCCATCCCTTCTAATTCCTGTGAACACTTGTTCTCCTTCTGCTCTCTTGCCCATGCAAGTATTAGGACCCCAGCTGGGACTTCCTTACATGTGTGTGATGCTACTACCCATTCCCCCCAAAATATTTCTGTTCTGAGCTTTGGTCTATTGCTATATCCTCCTTTGCTCAACTTCCTGGCTCCCTTTAGTTTTCCCCATTTCACTTCAAAACCTGCTTCTTGTATTCCAGTGAATCCCAGCTTGCTTCATAGAGTTAGAAATACATGCAGCAATCATTTAACCTAAGACTTTCATGCAACCCCTTTTGGAATCCAAGTCAGGCTTGTCATCAGGACACTGGTTAGCAATCATGCAGTTTACTTCATATAGGTTTTGTGGTTTTCTTTCACCCTCCCATCGTCTGTGTCTACAGTAGGGTTTCTGCTACTACACTTGGATTTAACAATTTATATTTTTGTTTTACTCTTCCAAAAGACATTGCTAAGCAAACATCTTAAATGGTAAATCAAGTTTTGGCACATAGGATGCAACAGTCTAGAGAGGAAACCTAAAAATTCTGCGGCCTGCATTTCAAAGTGATGGTGTGGATGGGAAATATCCATATTGAGTGAGGGCAGGGAATGTTGTCAGACCACTATAGCCATACAGTCTACTGAGGACTGTGATCCTTACTTGACTTCTTTAATTTTTCCACTTTTCAGCAAATGCCCATCAGGAAATTTTTTTAGATGTCATTCTTCACTGTGGCAGCTCAGTTAAGAAGGGATTTATTTGTTCAGCACTGTAGGCACAGGTATAAATGGAAAAGAGCTTCTGGACCATTTCATTAAGCAGCTAGTATCTGCAGAACCACATGCAAGTACAGGGCTTGTTTCTGGGGTGTACTGTGTATCCATACCTGAAACTTGGGGCTTTGCTTGTCTGTTAAGGAATGAAGTTCAGCATTGTGATTTAAGTGCAAACCCATACAGAAAGCTTGTTACTGTCATCTGCAATGTAGCTATGATCTCTGACACAGCAGCTCCTTGGTGTGCTAGCACTACAAGTTTTTGGACATGCAGATGCATTCATTTCAGTCTGCTGAATTATGAATGAAATGATGTCCCTTTTAAATCCAAATCACATTGCAGTGTTCAGGAGACCATACACTTGGTGAAGTTGCAGATTAGCAAAGCAGCTAATGGATCATGTCTTATCCTATGTCATGGGTTAAATTTTGTTCAAGGAAACAAGCATTGCCCTAGGGAAATGCAGTTCTCAGGATTATGGCTGTCTGAAAGAGGGAAAATTGCTTTAGAAAAGTCTTCTGGAGGAGATGGGTGCAGTGCAGGTCAGATCGATAGTAAGGCTCATTCTTCTTCAAGTGGCATTGGGCACAACCAGTCCTTTTCCATAAAGCAGAGCCAAAGCAGGCATGTCATGTAAAGAATATGCATAGCAATTCAGCAAACGTATGTGTGTGTACTTAATTGTTGTGGGTTTTTTATGAACTAGGGTCTTAATTCTGCAGGGTTTTGCTGTTAGGCAGTAAGAGATAATACATCAAAGACTGATTATACTTAAGCTTGTGTTACTCCTTTAATGAGCTGATTTTATTGTCATCTTTTGCTTGTTGATAAATATAGCTTTTCAGAGTAAGTTAATTTTCTTGTAACTGAGATTGATGTTGTCAGAAGGTGTGTTGTTTTTTCGTAGCACGTGGAATCAAGAACAAGAGATCAGCAGATCTTCTAGGGGTTTCCCCTGTAGCAGTATCAGCAAATAGGCCATTTGTTCTTCCAGTCTTTATTGGCACTGCTCTCATGTGGTGGGGAATGCAAGCAGGAGTTTGTTATCATGGGATCTTCCTTGATTCCAGGCTCCTACCTATGAGTATGTGTGTCTGTACTTGCAGGCATGCAAAATAAAGTGCCCATTTGGTTTTATGGGTAAAAAGTGAGAGGGGTATTGGTGTCAGATCTCAACAGGATTTCCCTCCCAGTCATGTTGCTGGTTTAGCTTCACAGATCCTCCCAGCAAATGGAGTGCTTAGCCTTGCATGAGTTGCCTCAGAAAGCTTCCTGGGTATGAGAAGATGGAGCTTCTCTAAACACAGCCTTAATGAGAGACTCCTCCATCCTTTGCATCATTGTTTTCTGCCATTTGGGAGTGCAATCATCTGTGTAGGAAAAAACTTCTCTTTGGTGGCCTGTTTGTTTGCCATTTAGTAGTCTCAGGAGCTTCATAAACATTCAGTAGTTGAACTTTTCTGTTTTCCAGCTGGTATTTCTGCAGGAAGAAAAGTTAAGCTACTGAGACTTAAAAAATGGTGCTGGCTTGTAGCCTAGACAATTTAGAGATTAAAAATAAAAAGGAAATTCAGGTACTATACTCCTTGTACAGATGCTGTTTTAATTTTGATGGTTTGAGTGGCAGTAATTTTCTATTTTAAAATAACCTTTTCCCATCTCCTTTGTCTCAGGAGAAAAGAGATACAAAATAAGCAAGGCAGGAGTGGGCATGGGGGAGGCGTATGTGCAGCCTCCCTGGGCTCTCTGTTTTAGCTTGACTTTTAAGTCAAGCTAAGCTTGGATCTTGATCTGGGCTTTAGGGCTAGAGGCTGGCCTTGGAGTATTGACTTCCCACCCTGCATGTAGTCAGCTGTAGGTGTCTGGGCTGACAGAGGCAGTGTGTGGAGGCAGAGATAAAGGCTGCTCACATGCCTAAAATCTGTCAGTTTTGGTCCTTAATTGCCTCAAGGAGGGCTTCTACATGTATAGGCTCTGTTTCCTTTCTGCTTTTCTGGCCCAGTGAAGACCTTGCTGTGCAGCATCAACAAAAGGGGCAAGTGCCCATCAGTGTGGATGAGTTGCTCCAGGAGCTGTAAACAAAAGCACGTTGAAGAGCAAAAGGGAGTTGAAGAGCAAAAGGGAGTGCCGTGACCACTGGTTTAACAGAAGGCAGTGGCTGCCGCCCTGTTTCATAAGGGCCCTGATCCTGTCCATGCATTTCACATATGGCTTGGAAGCTCCTCTTGGGTTGATCCACTTGGAGAACATGGAGGAATGGTTCACTTTTTGGTCCCAATGGGTCTGAAATTAATGCTGACTTGTTAGTAGTTTTGTGAGGTCTGGTAGCTTTGAGTATAAGCAGTTGTTAGGGTCCTGGCAAGCTCGAAGGAATAAAGGTTGGAGATGGCTTGCTTTCAGGTTCAGGGATACCAAAGTAGATGTTTTGTCTTTTGGCATGAGCAACTGAGTGCCTGAGTTAGAATGGATCTTGCCATGCTGATCATGTCAGAGCCTCTGGCTTGCTTAAATAAATCACGCCTATTTTGTCATCAGAAGAGCTTGCAACTGTTTTTACTTGCAAAATCACTGATTATGTATCCATGGAGCATCCTCTTCTGGCCCCAATTAAAGGCTGAAGCCGATGTGACTTGACATATTTTGTGAGTGAAGGCTTGTTAATTGAGCGTGTAAATGTGTAATTGTCTGTACAGTAATCCAATTGATTTTTGTTTAGCTTTGCATTTAAATATGGGGCCACAGTCATGCAGTTGGGCAAATTTTCCAAAAGCAGGTGTTGAATTCAGTACGTGCATTTGAACATACGGGTGGGAGCACCCTTAAAAAGATGAATCCAGTTGTGGTAGCCTCCTCTTTTCTTTAGGTATGTGGATATGCTAATCTGAGTGTTTTCATCTGGGCCTGTCACATAGCATAGTTTCACCTCTGTCTTTTCTCCTACTAAATATGTTTCATTGGTGTGGGAAATAACAGTTACAATAGAAATTGTTCAGAGGTTGCTGTTCACATGTGTGCTGGCTTTTAGTGAACCTTTTGCTTATAGTGGTTGGTGCTACAATGCTTTTAAAACAGTTCTATTCCATATGAAATATTAATCTGAAATGTGGCGAGTTTTAGAGAAAAGCCTACTTAAATAATGGGAGTTGTTGACAGTTGCAGCCCAGTGCAACTTCTGAGAAGCAAAAAATGCTGTTCAATTTGCAGATAAAGGTATGCTTGAAGTTTCTCTGTACTCAGTGGTTTCTCTGTTTGGGAGCTGCTGATTTGCAAAGATTGAGTGATCTGGCAGTTTTGACCTTGCAATTCTTATCTGTTGCAGTGAATAAGACTCCAAACAGCTCATGTTTGAGGTCTGCAGTGTTCATTTCCTGTGACAGAAAACCCAGTCTTACTGCTTTTCTTTATAACATGTCCTTTTGTATAAAATTAAACACTGATCCAATGTATTTTGAAGTGGTTTTAAAAAAATAATATAGAACAGTAGTTTCAGGAACATGTTCCCAAGTAGTGTTAGAGCTGTGCCATGGATGTGAACATGGGATTGACAGCTTTGTCTGTCCAAGAGTAGTCTGTTCTTATTCATAGATCCACAGGATATTTTGGGTTGGAAAGGTCCTTTAGGGATCATCTATTCCAACCCTCCTGCTGTGGGCAGGGACATCTTGCACTAGATCAGGTTGCTCAGAACCCCTTTCAACCTGACCTTGAACGCATCCAGGAGGCTTTGTCTCCCAGCTTCATGGGAGTGTTGTAAATAACACCCCAAGCAGGGGTGTGAACAGTGTCAGAGTTGGGGATGCTGTTTTAACCTGAGTGACAACCACTCCCCTAACACCCTTTTCCCTGTTTCTCTGCAGATGTCGCTCCTATGAGGATTGCTGTGGTTCAAGATGCTGTGTAAGAGCGCTCTCTATCCAGCGACTATGGTATTTTTGGTAGGTCAGAGCATTTGGGAATTACGTTTGTCCTGTTCTTCTTTTACTTGTAGGACTTAAATCAGGTTATTGCCAGGCCTTGTATTTTCAAGTAGAATAGGTACAAGTATACACTAATGTGTATGTGTACATATAAATGCATGGACTTTGGTTTTTTGCTTATAAAATTCTCCCAATAGAGAGAATGCTGCTTGTGTCAGGTTGACCTTTCCTACTTCTCCATCCCAGTGGGTTGTACAGGCAGTGGTCCTGTTTTTACCCAAAATTGCTGAATTCCTTATGCCTGTCCCAGCTACTACCAAGTGGCAGTGTCAGGCCATTTTTGATGGGCACTCAGTTTTGAAAGAGGATTGTATAAGGAGGATTGTGCATTTAGGCAGGGTTTAAGAAATTCTTGCCAGCTGAATTGAGGCTTCAATTTAAAAGCAAGAGAAGTACATTTATGACTATAAGGTTTTCACTGGAGATGGCAGCAAAGGAAAAGAAGGCAGAAAGATTTGAGCTTGTGAAACCAGCAGCTCAGTAATCTGGATAAAGCTTAAACTAATCACTGTTACATGCACAATGAAAGAATAAGGTAAATTCATCTTGAAGAGGAATTTAAGAAAGAACCTGAATAAAACCTTCTCATTACAGTAGAGAAAATGGAGAAGCTCTCCTAAAAAATGTTTATGGAGAATTTGAAGGCTGCTTATAAAAAAAAAAGCAAGCCTTCAAAATTGAAACAAATAAACACTGAAAACCAGAAGCTCGATATATTCCATAATACAGAGATTTGCTGCATCTGACTGGGATTTCAGTGTACAACCCTTCCTGATGTAACTGAAGAGCGCTGCATCTGAATCCCTGGGGTGACGTCGTAAATCTCTGCTTTTCTGTGCAGAACAAATCCTTTGCAGGAATG
>NW_009953920.1:2642206-2682266 GCF_000747805.2 Chaetura pelagica
AGGAATGCTGCCAAAAGGGAATGTTTTAATATTGGCTCAGGGAAACAGGACCTCCTTCTGCTCTCGTTTCCACTGTGGAAACAAGAACAGAATTTGACCCTTTGCATGAAATACATTTTCCTGCCATACAGTTTCACACTATTCCTCTCAGGGACCTGGGTGTGCTCCCAAAGGTGATATAAGCAAGGTGTGTTGGCTTGTCTCAGGCCAATTTTGATGGCCTCTGGCCAACTTCCATCCCTTCCATAAGGGCACAGTTGTTACTGCCTTCCACTAAAGGGCCCCTGAGGTGGCATTTACAGCCTGAAGAACCATTTGGGTTTACAGGAGCTTGCAGCAGTCACTAGCATGTCTAATAGCTAAACCCAGGAAATGCAGTGAAAGCCACTGTCTGGAGAACAAAATCTGCCCTGCCCTTGCTGCATGTGCCTGTTTCCACAGCACCAGGGCAAGGGAATGATGAGGACAGTTTAGTCAGGTCAGAAGAGGAGCTCAGAGGAGAGTAACTGAAGCAAGATGATGTCCTTCTCTTTGAGAATGGATATCTCATTTAGAAGCATGAAACAAAGCTTATCATCTTCAGTGCTAAATGCTTCAATCTTCTGGCTTGAGCTTAAATGCCAGCTACCATATTTCCCATGGGAGACAAAATTACAGTGCTGAGTAGTTTAAGAACATGTAAGAATATTCTAAGTGTAATTGCAGAATAGGATTCCTCTTTGTCCCCCAGAAGCCTCCTGGCCAGCCTCAATGCTGTAAGCACGAAGCTTTGTGTGCAAGATACTCAGTTTGAAATTGTACCAACCTGGAATTTCAGTTCAGAATCCCAGTGCCAAATCCCAGGGTATGAACCTGAATTTTCAAAAAGTTCAAGGGCATTTCAGTTTCATATTTGTATTTCACAAAGCAAGAAGCATTGGACAACAGTACTAATCTCTAAAGATGTCCCATGAGTGCTATCTCCAATGGCATACACCTGCTTTCAAGAGCCAACCCTCAATAAAAGTCTTATTTCTCTTAATGAACAATCTAGGGTTGTGAACTGCCTTAAATGCAGGTGGGTTTTGACTTCCCTCTTCCCTTTGCCTAGGTTCCTTTTGATGATGGGAGTTCTGTTCTGTTGTGGAGCTGGTTTCTTTATCCGAAGACGGATGTACCCTCCTCCACTAGTAGAAGAACCTGCTTTTAACGTGTCTTACACCAGACAACCAGTCAACACTTCATCAGGTCAGAGATGGCTCAATAAACAAGTTTCACAATTTTCTTACGTTTGCCAGGTCATTTAAAAAGAGTGGGTTTGGGGTTTTGTTTGTTTGGCTTTTGGAAACTGGGAGATTTGGACAAGGGTTTGCACTGCACCAAACCATGCAGCCACCTCCTGGGATGAGTGAAGTCCTCTGCCTTTCAAACAGCATACTTCACCTGGAGTGTACTAAAGTGATTTTGAAACCCAGGATGACAGTGCCCTTCTGATGTGGTTCTTAATACCTTTACAGCTGTGTGTCCATCCATGGAAGGAGACTAGCAAGTTCTCACTTTGCAGCATAGACAAAATAATAGGTATAAAAAACTAACAGTAACACAAAGAAAGAGTTTTCCACATACAGCTAATAATATCTGGCAGAGGTGAAGGAAAGCCTAACATTGTTCTTCCATGATTTGGCTATCTTGCAGTTCTTCTCTTTTTTATTTGCCTTCTGTGCTCTGAGCTATAGTTATTCTGCAGCAGAGTGGTCCCTCTCCTCTTGTTAGTCTGATTGCTGTTTCTCTGGTCAGTAATGGCTGTGAGCATCAGGAGGATCTACCTTGTGATGGCTCCTCTGGCAATACTGCTTTCTAAGTTTATTTCTTCCTCTCTGGCTGTCAGACAGTCCCAGTTGGGATAATCCTGCAAAATAAGACTCACCTGTAAGCAGAAGCTGTTGGTGCCTTATGAGTGCGTTTTTAATCTAGCCATGTGCTCAGGTGGCCAAGAAGCCAGTGGCACCCTGGCTTCTGGGTGTGGCACCTGGCTGTGACCAGCAGAAGTAGAGAGGTGCTTGTCCCCCTGTACTCAGCACTGGTGAGGCCACAGCTGCAGTGTTGTGTCCAGTTTTGGGCACCTCAATTCAAGAGAGATCTCGAGGTCCTGGAGCAAGTACAGAGGAGGGCAGCAAAGCTGGTGAAGGGCCTAGAGAATCAATCTTGTGAAGAAGGCTTGAAGGAGCTGGGAATGTTTAGCTTGAGGAAGAGGAGACTGAGGGGAGACCTCATCAGTCTCTACAACTACCTGAAAGGTCACTGTAGAGAGGTCGGTGCTGGTCTCTTCTCACAGGTAACAACAAGGTGACAACAAGAAGGAAGGGCTTCAAGCTGCAGCAGGGGAGGTTTAGACTGGACATCAGGATTTTTTTTTTCACAGAAAGAGTGGTTAGACACTGGAATAAGCTTCCCAGGGAGGTGGTGGAGTCACCATCCCTGGATGTGTTTAAGGGTCGTTTGGATGTGGTATTGGTGGATCTGGTTTAGGGAAGAACTTTGTAGAGTAGGGATGATGATTGGACTTGGTGATCCCAAGGGTCTTTTCCAACCTGAATGGTTCTATGATTCTGTCTCTAGTTGGAAGACCATCTACAGTGCTGGGTTTTTACCTGAGCACACACACTTTGGTGCTTGTTTTGTCCTTGCCTAACAAGGCCAAACTGAGATGTTTTTAACCACTCTTCAGATTGCATAAACCAGTGCTAATTTGTGCCAGTCAAAGTACACACACAAACACACACAGAGGAAGGCACACTTGGTACACTGACAGTTTTCCTCCTGGCTGTCATCTTATTTTATGGTGTATTAGTGCTGAAGTCAGAGGACAGTAATCTTTTTTGACAACTTTTTTTTGAAATGGCAGTTTGTTTTTGTCTCATACCTCCTTGAAAGTAGAAATACGGCTGAATATTTTGTAATGAGGAGGATCTCTCTGAAAATTTGGTGCCTCAAACATCTTGATTAAAAATTGTCTTCTGGACCATTGCATTTCTCTGCATCAAGACAGCCTCCTTAGGAAAATGCCCTTTGGTTAGCTGTGACTATCAGCACTGTGCAGTTGGGCTCTCCCTGCTGTCATGCCCATCACTGCACACCTGCATGTCATGTGCAGGCTGTGGAAATGCTCTTTGTTGCATCCTTAAGTATGTTCTCCTAGGCACACATTTCCCCCCTCTCTCTCACAGGTTTAAATGGATAAAAAAATATTACAGGCACACGCTGACACTTGATTTATTCTCTTTTTGTTTGAATCCTAAGGGTTTTTTCTTAGGCCTTCCATTCTGCATCTGTTTTTCTCCTTGACTGAACAAGCATTTCCAGAGAGACTATTTTTCAACAGTGGAAGGTTGGGGGGAGCCAAACTAATTAAACTGGTTATTTTTAAGCCTGAAAAATTACCTCAGGATGATGTGAATAGGTCATGTCTTTGGCTGGATTGGGAAATACCAGGTTTAGTTTTAGAGCATATTTTTATTTTTTCATGACATTTCATGGAACACAAGTTGTGGCTAGACAGAAAATAAGCACAAGCCCTTTGGTGACCTGCTCATGCTACCTGCTTCCAGACTGTCAGTGTTACTTAAAAGCTTTGGGCTCTGAGCTTACTCCACCAATTTATTTTTTTTATTATTTTTTTTTTCACTTTCTACTATTCCAGGAATATTCAACACCGAAAGCAATGAGAATTAGTAGTCAACCAAGTTCTAATTTTCCTTTAGCTCCTCTTCCAGGCCTTGTAGCAATAGCCAGGTCACTGTTGAGGCAGAGCCCTTGGAACATGGCTCCTTGCCAGCATCTTCTGCCATCCCAGCAGCAGCCTGGAAGTAGGAGTGCTTTTTCTGTGAGCCAAACGGGGAAAATGGATTGAACACCTCACCTACAAGCAGTAGTTTGCAGACCTGGTGATATCTTTCACTTCAGCCCTGGCCTACACAGCCCCAAACTGTCAGTTCAGGTGCTAGAAATCTGAGTTGGGATCCTTCGTGGACAAATACTTACTGAGCTCATCCCACGAGGAAGTTGATATTCAGAGGTTGGTTTCTGCTGGGTTAAATGAACTGAAAAAATGCCTCCAAAGATTCGTGTCCATATTTGCCCCCCACCCCAACTTGGTAATAATAGATGGAAGTTTTAATGACAGCAGTTACTTTCCTGAAGATCAAGGTGCAGCAGGCTACCTCAGCCTCTCCCATTTCCCCATGCAGATGGAAACTACAGAAATGCAGAGCAGAATTTATCTTGGAAACAAAAATCCTTTAAGAAAAATGCTACAGAAAAAGGTATTAGCCCAAACTTTGGAGAGGTAGGACTTGGCTCCTGTTCCCAGATTGGATCTCCTGCAGCTGTATGCTGATGCCACCCATGGAAGCAGACCAAGGGCTCCTTGTTGCCACAGCAAAGGAAGAGAGGCTGCAGAACAGTCCTCTTTGCTCAGACAGGCAAAAGGAAAAATTGTGGTGGTGTATAAAAAACAAAACAAAACAAACAAACAAATCCAAACTGTGTTAGGAAGGAAATATCTGCATTCCTGACCTGTTTTCCATCCTCTTTGGTCCTGAGCATCCAAAAAAAGCTCCCTAGGCAGACAGCCTGGGCTCCAGGGTAGTTTGTATCCCTGTGCCTTATGGCTTAGCCCATCTGATTTAATATTGTAAGGACATGGTTCAGTATGCAGCTCCTTCCTGAATGCTTTAAGTACTAAAGGATGGTTAAAGCTTCAAGAAGCCTGTATTCTTTCTGTGGCAATACTGAGCCCTAGTGTCACTAAGTCACGGAAAGGAATGATGGAGCAGAAAATCCCTTAGAGGCTGTGTCATTATATGAAAACCAGACTAGCACCAAAAGAAGAAAACTGGTTCTCAGACATGATTTTAAAAATTTTTTTTCAGTCTAGTTTTAAGTAGAGAGAAAGAAGAAAACTAATTTACATCTTAAGACAGAGACAGTTGGTGACTTTAATTGCTGGAATTGCATTAAGTTGTCTTCCACAGTTGGCTGCAATATCTGAGGAGGGTGACATGCTACCTTTGTAATTTCATGTGGCAACAGTCTCTGTTACTCCTCATGTGTCATGGCTAAGGAATTTTGCATTTGACAGGTGGTTTCCTTTCCGTGTCCCTGCAGGCTCCAACATAATTTCCTGAATCTAATCTTTGCGAAGCAGTCTTGTCCCATTGTGTTAGCCAGCCATAATTGGCTTCAACTTGGGTTTTTGTTTCATACAAGTTTACTCCTTAGCCATCTCATGCATAGAAGGGATATTATCTATTTGAGATGTACTCTGGCTTACAGGCAGATCCAATTCACCACAAAATAATCTGTCAAGTCCTTTTGTAAGACTTGACACCTGACTCAGGGCTACAGTGGAAACCCCTTTGTCCATCTGAGACCCCACACCTCTTGGCAGTGTTTCTTTTTGGGGGGCTGAGCAGGGCTCACAGTTTTTCCCTTTCAAATGGGAGTCGCTTGGGGCAGTGGTGCCCTTTATTTCACTAAATGCTTTATGTTGCATGCAAAATGGAAAGTTTTTTTGATAGAATCCTAAGAAACCAATGTCGTCCTGCAAGCCTGGGTTTTCTCTGGGATGGGAGAAAGGTGGCCCCTTGTCTTTGCTCTGATGAACGCTTGGAGAAGGCTTGCCCAAGTGTGCAGAGCACAGGTGCTGGAAGAGCATGACTTGATGCCCCTGCTGTTGTTGATACCTTCTCTCCTTTTCTTCCTTTCAGGGTCACAACAACCTGGAGTGCCGTATTACACAGACCCGGGTGGACCTGTGATGAATCCCATGGCTATGGCTTTCCATGTCCAGCCCAATTCCCCACAAGGAAACCCGGTTTACCCACCCCCACCTTCCTACTGCAACACACCACCTCCCCCTTACGAGCAGGTGGTGAAATCCTCCACATGAGGACTGGCTCTCTGACCTGACTGTGTGAGATGAAGGTGCCATTGCAAAATGAGCAAGATGGAGGGGGCATCTGCCCTTCTGAACACTTGCTAGTTCTCCAAGTCCTCTCTCTCTCTCTCCCTTCCCTGCACCTTTCCTCATTAAAGTTCCATGCAAAGGGGTGATTTAAATTTTTTCTTTTTTTTTTTTTTTTAGTAGAAGTGGATTTTTTTTTGTTTTCAAAATGAGAGAAGTTGTCTTTGTAATGCTTTTAATGGAAACCTATATTTAAAACCTGTATGTCTTTCTCTTTATTTATTGTTCATTTCAATCATAGGATGGTTTGCATTGTGGCAGGCTAATGAGAGGTGTTCTTTATGCAACCCCAGAGTGATGTGCACTCTAAGACCCTGTAGCAGAAGTGCCCTCATCTAGCAGAAGAGGTGGGACAATGCTTTGACTAGCAATGGTGACCACCATCCTTTTCTTTGAGAATTTTCTTGTACAATTTGCTTTTGATGCACAACAAAGATGCTGTGACTGGAGCACCAGCATTGGTCAAGTCATGGCAGGGGCTTTGCCAAGTAGTCTAGAAAAGGAGTCCTTACTTTAAATGCTGCATCTAAAAGCAAAGGATCAGGACTTGGGTGTTTCTTGACCAGCACGTGGACTCTGCTTTTGCTATCAGCATCTTGGCTCTTATTTTGCCAGCAGTGAGAATGTATGAAACAAGCATTGACTTAAATGTTGGTAGAGAGAGGAACGTGTTACAGCCTCAGAGCTACCTGTGCTTGTGCCTCTCATGTGTTTTGCTGTGAGCAGCCCCAGGATTACCAATTCACTGCCTTATGCTCGTGGCTGCCTCCCTGGGTGACCACAAGTCAACATCTTCAAATCAACACAGCACCCCTTTCTCTGGGAGAGCTCTCAGGCTGGTCCATGTCCAGCAAAAACGGGAAGCTACTGTGAGATGTGGGTGCATACTGATGGGGCCTTCTCCCTTTGTGCGTGTTCAACACCGCGTCACTAAGGAAGGACAAAAAGAAGATGCCGTCTAATGCTGAAGTACCTGCAGAAACAGCAGAGCTGAGAGTTAGGAGTTCCATATAGTTCTTTGAGTACTGAGTGACTGCAAGTCCTCACTGCCAGTACACCAACTGCTCCTCTGTCACTCCAGCCAGGGCACAGAGGTTACCCTGAGGTGGTCTGGAGTCATCTGAGAGCCGTGCTGCTAGTGCTGTTCCTGTGTGCCAGTGGCTTGTGAGAACTTCCTAGGTGGCCAGCTAGGTTTGTGAATGGGCAGAACTACTAGGAACTTGTCTCCAACAGAAAATCTGGCAAGGGTCACTGTTTCTAAAAGCTGCTGGTGGAGTTAGCAGTCATCTGGAGCTGAGTGAGCTTTTGAGAAGCTCATTACCACAGCCCTGACTTGGGTGAAATGGTAACTAAGGCTTTCCCTTGTTATGCACCATTGTAAGGGACAAAGCAAAAGACCTCAGTTTGTGCAGTGTGGGCTCAGCAGACACTTATGATACAGGAAAGTACATTTTCTGTGTTATCACTAAGTCCATCCGCCTGCACACCACAACTGTTTATATTTCCTAAATTAGTGTGCACTTGCAGTTTAAAGCTGCTGATGTCACTGAATATGGTTGTGTGCACAGGATACAATTTTTTAGAAGCAAATCCAACCTCTCTTTTTCTGTCAATAGAAATGGCAACAGACCTCATGTTACTAGATAGATGTTGTCAAGTCCTTTTATATTACAAAATGTATCTGTGAGAGCTGGTGTTTTCCTGGTTTTGAATAGAAGCCTTTTATAGTGAATTCTTAAACTGTACATTGAATTTCAACCTCTGGGGAAGCTTTCCTGAAGCCTGGCTCGTTTATTTGCTGATGTTGGTGGATGACACTATGTCTTACAACACACACACACTCCTCTGCTAGCAAATTTCCTTGGTCTCCTCTTGAAAATACACTGGCTGTGTGGGCAGCTGTATGAATTGCTTGTAAACTGTATACATGCCTTGCCCCTCATTACCTTGCTTTTGGAAGATTTTAGGGTTTATTTTTTCACTTTTTTTTTCTTTCCCCTCTTAGCTTAAAAAAGAAACAAAAAAGAAAAAGGTGTGTGTGGAGAAAGATGGTAGAAGCCCTGTTACTTTTGGCAGGGTGATACTAATAATGTGAAGGTGCTAGGAGTGGACATTGTTCATTTTGCATGGTTGGGTGAGTGGGTTGGAGGACGGATGGAGCAGAAGTAGGTCTGTCTACAGTCTTGGGGACTTGGGTTGCTCATAAAATTGTGCAGGCTTTCTTTCGAAATGCAGTTTATTAAAGTAGGATGAGATGTTGCTGCACCTCCAGCTCTCTTCGTTGCTCTTTCCTGAGCTGTATGCTTGAAGTTCTTTGTATTACCGAGTTAGGAGTGTGACCTCTTGTGTGCAGAGGAGGAGAGGCAGCAGGGCTCATGCCACCAAGAGACTTGTACTCAACAGCACTTCAGCAAACCAGATGTGAAACACAGGCTACAGGCACACTACTGGAGAGGACAGGCACTGATGTCAGGTGTGCAGTCCTGCAGGAGAAGGAAAACCTCATCTTCCACCTGGATATTACTTGGCAGTAGTTATGTCCTAGGAGCTGCCAGCTGCTGCAGCTTTGCTAATGTGGCCTTCCCTGTGGTGTGTTGCTGCTTTATCTGTTGGGATTCCTCAGTTGAATTCTCTGGGTGCTGCTGCTGTGTCCTCATTCTCTAACACAACAGAGATTCTGGTGCCTCGCTGACAAAGCAGGTTGGTGTTTCGACTGTGAAGTAAGTTTGGTGCTAGGAGCTGTGGGGGCACCAAGAGCAGGGTATGGGACTGACTTCCTACCTGCCTTTGAGATCTGGCCATCTGTATCAGGAAGTTGATTTGATATTTTGTGAGAATCAGTCTCCTAGTTCTTGCAGAGGTGTTTTGATAGGTGGATAATTTAAACACCTTGAACAGGGCTTGGGCAGAATGGAGATGCTCAAGCTGAGATACTGAGCCTGGGAGAGAGCCAGGAACATAAACTGTACCCCCTTAAGGTCCTTTCTTTGCTTGTGTGTCCTCAAAAAAGTGTCTAATGTACCTGAGAGGAGGCAGTGACTGGGGGGAAATGTGACTAGATGGGAAAGGAAACTCTTGAGGTCTCTGCTGCTGTGATGCAGGCAGAAATGGGAATGAGAAGGGGCATCAGTCTCCAGTTACGCTGCTTTGAGAGGAAAATGCACTACCAGGCATTCTTGATACACCTTGTCTATAGCTCTGATGTGGCCAGTCCTTTTAATGTCCAAGGCAGGTACAACAAGCCCTGGCTGTGCTGTGGGGGGGACCTGCCCTTTCTGTGGCTGGGCAGATGGTTTTCAGCCAGAGGTTTCACTGTCAGTCCTGTCTTCATGAAGGCCAAAGATTATTGAGGACTGGATGTGCTCTGCTCTTTCCTCCTGGAGGATCATGCAGGGAGGGAATGAGCAGGGGTCTTTGTAGATTTGTAAGGACCTCATTCTTGTGTGCAGCTTGTGCCTCCAGGCACTCTGTCATCAAATTTCTCTCTGAAGGGCTATTAAAGGCAGTGCTCCTGAGATTCTGTAGCTCTCAACAGGCCATCTCCTCATGCAGCAAACCTTCCCAACCACAGGCATGTTCCTTCTGAGCAGGTTCCAGCTCCTTGTTGTTCTACCATTGCTGGGGTGATGTAGAAGCCCCACTTTGCTTCCCTTTCTGTCAGCAGTTTCTTACCTGTAGGCAGGTCACCCGTAGGTGACCAACACACCATCCACCCTGGCTCTTGATGAAGGATCCAGCGAGTGCTGCCTGACCTCCATCCCACAAGCCACGTGTCTCCCAGCCCAGAGTGGACTAAAGCTCACCCTTCAGCCACTGGTGACAGCTCCAACTTCCTGAGGCTCACACTGAAGGCAGGCATCACTTGGGCTCAGGATACCCCCCCAGGAAAGTAACTTTCTTCCCACCAACATGCTCACTGCCTTATGTCTGCTGAGGGAAGGCTCTGTATTAATGGCTCAAGTTCATTGCAGTCTGAGGGTTCTTAAAGTTTTGCTGCTTCAGCCTTCCAGCATATATGTGGCCCCAGCACTTGCTGTCAGGCCCAGGGCAGCTGAACCACCTCTGCCAAGGTGTGGGTGAGGCAGCCCCTCAAGGCCATGCTGTCGGGCTGAGGCTGCTGAAGTACCACCATCTTTGTGTGGATTTTTAGTCTTGATTTTCCCCTCCACCTTCTCTCTGGTGTGACTCAGTATCCAGGAGAGGAGCAAAGGTCACCTGCAGCATCCTGCACTGCCTTCTGTGCCTCTCAGTAATTAGCAGGCTGACTCACCAGTTGGGCTATAAATAGGACCCAGCTTGACAAGGATGGTACCAACCCTGCCACTTCTCTTTGGGGTGGCCAGGCAGCTGTGGCTGGGTTTCATTATCACTGTGGGAAAAGATAATGTTGTGACAAGCTGTTTTGGTTTGTGTGGGGGTTGTTTTTTGGGTTTTTTTTCTTTAGAGCCCTGAGAGGGCTTACACTGCTGTGAAAAACCAACAGCTGGGAACTATGTTTTCAAACAGCATCTTCAGCCTGTGTGAAGAAGACAAGGAGGTGTTGCTCTTTCTTCCTACTTCAAAGAAACAAGCCCAGGACCCTCAGATGGATTAGTTTTTATATACATATACCCAAGAAGCCACATTTTGGCATGAGGGTCAGCCAAAAAGATCAAGTATCTTGTCAGATAGCATAGACTTTTAAAAATTATTTTTATTTTCTTATTTTTCTGGTCTAATTACTGCATCACTGCTAATTTGGTAGGTGAGAAAAATGGACCAGGATGTTTTTGCAGGCCCAGTGGCTGTGGGAGCTCTTCCCTATCCCTGGGGGGCTGAGCTGCCTTCAGGGATTTCAGTTCTGTGTCCTCTGGGACAGGGAAACTACTACAGAGACCAGACAGGGGAAGATCCAGCATAAGGCTGTTTCTATGAAGCAACTGCTAGATAATAATGCTATTTAAAAAAGGAGAGGTACAACTGGCAGCCACCATCCCGAGCTGCCACATGCTGCAAGGTGAAGTGAACAGCAGAAGGAAAAGTGTCAACTTTAGCCCTTTGACCCCAGCCCCTTAGTTATTTTTGGCTTTGTGTAGAGAAAGAAGTCACAAGACAAGTGTCTGTAGCTCCATCTATACCTATTTTTCTCCTGCTGCCTGACCCTAACTATCTAATAGCTGCAGCTGGATTTTCAGCAGCCCATTTGCAGATGTCATGGAGAAGCAGTGGTTTAAGACAGGTCTTTACTGCTCCCTGCATGCAAAATATCAGGGCTCTGCTGTTCAGAGACTGGCTTCTTGTGCCTGTGAGTCGACATAAAATCAAGGAAAACAAAGGGGAGGAAGTGAACAATTCAACCAGGAAAAAAACTGCTGCATCCCAGCTCTCTGATGGGGCAGGGCTCAGGCAGCAGGCTGCTGCCTGGCTAGTACCTGAGATGCAGCACAGATGCTTTCTCCCCTCTCCTCTACTCTATTTTGATGTTACAGAGACTTCTTTGCTAGAAGATCTTCAGGATCCTACAGCCCAGAAATAATGCTATTAATTCAAAAAAAGCAGGAGCTGCTTTCAGTGCCAGAGGGCCATGAGTGGCATGTGGGGCTTTGTGAAACAGAAATGCCACCCCTTGCTTGCAGCGTACTTGAAGTTTCCTTCTGTTAAAGCCTAGCTAGGGAAAAACATCAAGCTTTCCCAAGGCTGGAAAACAGATGGTAGGCAGCTGGACAGAGATTTCATACGTGTGCTCTTAAAAATCAGCTATACACAAGTCTGGCTTCAGCTGCAAACTGTTCAACAGGACCTATATGTGACCAGAAAGGAAAGCAACACTAGGCACTAAGCAATGCACACTAAAGATCACCTGGAGCAGCAGCAGTATCTTTAATGCTGCCAGAAGTAAAAAACAAGCCATTTGTCCACTTTCTGGCATGTGCTCCATCCTGCAGGACTGTCAGCTTGGGAGGCAGTTCAGCAGTCAGATCAGTGGGACAGATATCACCAGCGTGCTGGAAGAAGGATGGTGTACAACAGGAAAAAAACCACAAGAGAACCACACCAATTACCACCACATAGCTTGATCTTTACTAATAAAGCCAAAGAACAAAACATCAGCATTTCCCCCCCCCACTTTTTTTCTGCCCAAAGAGCATCTCCATTTTAAACACTAACTGCTTTTTGCAACAGATGGACTATAACACACGGACAAAGCAAACCAGGGAATATTAAAACATTTTTCACATTTTAGTTTGATGGGATAATGCCTTGATGAAATACATGTTTTTTCACCTTCACGCTGTATCCTTTCTAAATGGGCCACCTGGATATCACAACAGTGTGACAAACAGAAAGGAGGAGCCACAGGGAAAGTCATGTCAGGAAGATGAATCAGATGCATTGTCAGATCCTTCCTGACTTGATACATTATGGTTGTAATCTTGTCAATTCCAAGAGGATTCTATGGGGAAAGACTGTGCCAGGCCCCACCACATCAGCAGGCTGCCTACAGTACAGAATGAGCTGGTAGCTAACTTGTTCCTTATTTCAGTGGGTGTACTCACACATCTCAGAGGTCTGCTCAGTATTAAGCTGTTCTAAGTGTGTATATACCTATGTATTTTTTTTAAACCAGCAAGTTTTAATTCCCCTTAGGTTCCAGCTAGCCAAAATGACCTCCCACAGGTGCCACTCTAAGCTGAGCAGCCAAGAAGGTTTCTGTGTATATAATCACTGAATGAACCAACGTGCCTGTTGACCCTGTAAGTTCAGTGGTCAGCAGGATGCAGGCTCAGGATCTGCCAGAGGGGCTGGTGGCTTCTGTTCTGTGTTTGCAGGCAGTTCCTGCAGACCTGGCAAGCCTCCTCCCTGCTAACCCTCCCACATCCTCTGCACTCCCAGCAGAGGGGAAGGAAAAATGGTGGGATGGTGTCAAACAAGATCAGGGATGCCACCCACCTCTTCTGCTAGGATTTGTGCCGAGACTTGACCCTAGGTTAGTTTCCTCCCTGGCTTGTCTATGGGCAGGATCAGTCACCCACAGGCTAAAGAAAGAAGCAGTAGACTTTAGCATGCTTGACAGGAGGAACATCTCATTTGATACGGCCTCTACTGGTACCCTCTGTGCATTGCTTCCTGTAATCGGCTCCTCCCGTTTCTCTGATCCCTCCCCTTTCTGCCCTTCTGCTCCAGTTTGCTTCCCCCCAGCTGCTTGGCATGCAGCTTCCCTCATCCCTGTACAGATGCAGCTGGGTTTGGTGCCCCATCACCTCATCTGCTGCCCTTTGCCAGAGGGGTGGAAAAGTCCTGCTGCTGCTCCCGTCTTAGTCCTACCTGACAAACCAGATGAGCTACACTGTGACATTAAGCTGTCCCTGCACAGGCACTGCTGCTCTTGCCCAGGAGAACTGAATGTGGAGATTATTAACATGCCAACGGATCTGGCACCAGATAATATATTAAGTTCAAATAAGTCACCCACTACTGTTCAGAGATTTACGCAGGGGCAACCGTGTATCTCCCAAGCTTGACAGCAAACAGTGGCGCTCAGCAGATGGCCCACAGGTCACATACATCCCAGTGCACCTCTGAAAGGTCAAAGTCTCTGCCATCTGTCACACTGGCACCCAACAAAAGGTATCAATTAAAATAAGCACCTGGAATGACAGAGAACAAGGTGACCTGGGGGAAGGATGACAGCAGAGCTGGAGAGAGTGAGTGTGTGCTACACCTCCTTACCTTGCCCAAGCTGTGAGCCTGCTTGCTACCTGCAACACATAAGCCTGCTCTAAGTGCTCTTCTCAAACCAAAAGCCTGATCCTCAGGAGCACCTGGAGGTAGGTCTAGTATTTCACAACCCTACCACACTACAAGGGGAAGCAAAGCACTAGCAGCACAGTTAAAATGAAGGGCAAAGGGCCTTCTCTGTTTGGATTTTAAGATGAAATCAACTGTAATTACTCTAGCAACGGTTTCATATTGCTCACAAATTTTCTGCAGCCTTCACAAGCAGCTGGTGAGTCCTATCATACTATATGGGCTAAATGCAGCGGGGCTGGGAGGAGAGGGAGGGGCCCAGAACAAATCACCACCTTGTTTTGGAAGCAACAGTCATCCCAAGTCACCAGCATGAGAAACTGCCCTGCTGCCCTCCTTTACTCACTAGCATACAAGATGCTGCAGGACAGGTTTATTAAAAATCCTCTTACAGGAGAGGGGAAGCACAGTTATGCTGCTCCTGGTGGCAGCAGGAGGTTAGTATAAGTGATTACACCTTCAGTTTGTTAAACCTGTGCCATGGGATGGGGCTTTGCAGAGGTGAAAACAACCATGTCCACTGTGCTGCAAGTGCTTAACACACTGATCAGGTTCAGGTATCAAGGAAGCCTCTCTTTTCAGGCTTTCTAAAAAAAACTCCCACAGCAGAAGCAAAAGACAAAGTCAGGTCCATTCCAACCTGCTAAATTTCGGAAAACTGTGGTGGCCTCTTACCTCTGCATCAACAAAAGGCTCACCTCCATCACCAAGGAGAAAAATGCAGAAAAATATGACCGCAAGAACGTGTTTTCATCTCTGTTTGAAACTGCCAGCTCTCCGGTGAAGCTGGGCACTGCCCTGCAGCAAACTGGCATCAAGGTGGAACTCTCTGGGTAACCACACTGCAGAAAGCAACACCGCTGCTGTGAGTCATGCACGGAGGTACAGGACAGAGATTCACACAGGGACCAGCTTGTTGCTAACGACAAAAGACTTGACTCAACAGACAACACCAATAAACGTGCAGAGCATGTCAAAGACCTGAAGAAGACAAATACAACAGAAGAGAGAAAGTTCAAAACTTGACTTCTCTTGTCCTACATCTGAACATGTCACTTTAACAGAACTTAGATGTGGCTTCTCCTCTACATGCTCTAATGACTTCACGGTCCTCTGGGGCAGGGGGCGGTGAAAAAAGGGTTAATCCATCCGTCGGTTCAGTGCTGAGTTGGTTCAGTATCAGAGGCACTAAACAGTCCCATCTCTTTTGGCATCAGTTTCCTTTCAAAATGATCTTTTAGCTGTCCTGTTCCACTTTGTTTTCCCTCCTTTGAGGTCCAAGTTCAAACGCTGGAAACTGGGAAGCCTCCGGTACTGAAATATCTGAGAGGAAGTGAATAGCTCCAGCCATGCCTAAAATGTAATGAGAAAGAGATCTTTGTGTATCTTTGACATTAAAACAGCACAGTTGAAAGTAAAGGCAACAGCACGTGTTTGAACACCTCACTAGAATCTCCTTTCCAACAGGTGAACTTACAGACTATAAAAAAGCAAGTTCATCTGTACTTTGCCCAGTAAACCAAGTTGCACTTGGGAAGTCCAAAGGCAAGAACCGAGATCTCTCTACCACCATCTTTTCAGCTGCACAACCTCAATGCTACTTCAATTCAGAAAAAGTAAATCCCCATTTGGACTATCTCTCAGAATCTGAGCAGCTCTTGCTCATCATTTCACTGGTGAAAAAAAAAACAACCAAAGGCAAAGCTTTATTATACTTGTGATGTACAGAGTCATTTGCTTGCTATTCATAAAGAGGTCATCCAGAGCCTGAAGCACTAACAGAAGCATCACCTAATGAAACTCTCAGGGTGACAGACAGCAGAGACACCCTACAGCAGGACAGCATACAAACACAAGCTCAGTTTTATGATCAAGCTAAAATCCTGTTTTATCAATAGCTCATCACATACAAACAGAGGAACCTTCCTGAAATACAGCATCTGATGTAAATGAAATGATTAAGACAGTCCTGTAAGGTGCACATGCAACTTCCACAGTGTCCATATAACATGCAGAATTGGGCAACTTCAAGCATAATTTTGGCTACAAAAATATTCACCAAAATTAAGACTTTTTTGTCTCAAATTTGAAAACATTTTTCTACAAATAAATCATTGGCGTTAAAAAACTTAAAGTTGTATGTCAGCAAGAAAGCACAAACCATCCTACAGTTGGCATTACTTCACCTCAACAGACTTCAAAGGTCTTATACAATGGACAGGACAGACACAACATACATGCAAGGGAGCTCTCAGGAGTTAGAATACTTAGACTTTTCTCCCTTAAACATTACGACAATTGCTCTATATTTAAAAGGGATGCATATAACTACTGCTCTCGTGTGTACACACCTTGGATTGGTTTATTTGTAAAATAATTCTATTCAGTCTGCTGTAATTTCACATATTCGTGATAGGTGGCACACTAGGCTCACTGTTTGTGAAGCAGCAGCACTTTAAATCTTACTTGGGCTTATCGTTCCTTGCTACCATGTTTCTAAATCATGAGATAAGGAATATAAAATAATCTACAAGAAATACAGACCTCAAGGAAACTATGTGGCAACATCCTTGAACTTACAGAAAAGCCTCTAAAAACTCTGTATTTATTTTCTGTTTCAAATGTTTTCCTTGCTTTAGTACTGCAGCAGAGAAGGTCTGGTTCTGACAAGCCAGCAACTACTTTGAGACTCCCTACCCACAGTTGCTCCTCTGCCCAGTCCCTTGGCTACAGAACCTGTGACAGAACTGCTGCCTGGATTTCTGTTTGCTTTAAGCCAACCAGCACAAGAGAGTTTTATTCAAGAATGACACCAGCACTGGCTTGACACTGGGAACTGCTGAAATGCAAACAAAAGTGCAAGTTGTGACAGTGAATTATTTTGTCTTCCCCCACCTTCTTTTAGGCAGAGATGGGGGGTGGGTTTATTTTTAATAGTAGAAAAACCCCACCAAAGATTTCCCAACTGCTAAGCATGTTTCAAAATGGCAAGGTTGCCCTTCTTTCCTATATAATACAATGCCATTTGCAACACCATCACTTTACCTTCAAAGAGAGAATAAGGTCTGTCAGGAATACGACATCCATGTGCACCATACTCCAAACACCACTCAGCAAACTGGGGAAAACATGAAAAAAAATCATACACTTTGTAAGACCCTCAAATGCAAGCTTGAGTATCTGTGTATCTTTACTAGGTACTACATGTCAAATTGAGCAAGCAAAGATACGACACAGAAATCCCTGTCTGTGATCAGTCTGTCCCACTTCAACTGTGACAAGGCTGCAATTAGGTTTCAGGATCTCTATTTCCACAGTGCAAGTTTCAGTTTTGTAACAATGTGATTAGGTGCGCTGTCCTTTTGTTTTCTGTAAATCAGCCCTGCTACACATCAATGAACAATGCCACAAGAACAGACAGATTCAGTTTCAAGAGTAACATTTTTCTAATACTATAATTTCTTGGTGCTTAATTTATCCACGTACTCAGGACTCGGGGTTGTTAATTGCATTTTGGTATTAAATCTCCAGCTGCCATTGCTTAGTTTTATTACATTACTCTCCCCAAGCTTTATGAAAAAATCATTCTAAATGCAGTTAGACAATCATGGTCATCAGTATTTTGTTGCAGATGATGGAATCTTATTAAAAGAGTTAACAATCTCTTTCTTCTGTTTGATCAACACTGCTGCAGTAGCTACATTAGACATTCATGACTTACAAACTGCATCTGGATCAGCTTCATAACAACCACCTATTTCTCCTTTATGGCTCCCCAGAGCACAGCAGGGGACAGAAGTTGCCCTGGTATTTCTGTGCTTGGAAGCAAACCACTGCCTATGCAAAATACAGTGCCAAGATTCCTGCACAGCAAAGAACTAAGGGGGCTCTCCCTGCTCCCCCTGAAATTAGGGCAACCTGTTAGCAAACAGATCACCCTCAGCTCTAGAGGTAGAGCTATATGGGGTGTGAGTTTGCCTCCAGAACCACCAACCTGTTCCACAGAAGCACAAAGTGTGGCATCTCCTCCTACCTTCTCCCCATTCCGTTCTGTTTAAATCTTTATTGGGGGATGGATTTTCCTTCTCTTGCTAGACACATGTGCATGTGTGGGAATGTTTTAAGGAAACCCAGCAAAAAAACCACAAACATTGTGGTCCACACTGAGAAGTGATGAAACATTTTTGGGGCCTCCACGGGTATAAATCTTCAAACCAAGGTTTAACTCTCTATGTGATCTTGTCTTATACGTGAGGACAGAACATGTACATGGCATGTTTCTGAACTACAATCAATTCTTGCCACATCTTATTGCATACTAGCCTTTTATTATTACTGCCAGCCTGGGAACTGTAACAGAAATTTTAAAAATGCACCCCAGGGCACAGAAGCACAACCATAATTTACAAGTTCATAGCTTCAGAACAACTCACAGATCCAGTAAGGCACACTAGTATCTTTGTTAAACCAAGAGGAAAAAAAGAATTACATATATATATATTCTAGCAGGAAGACATCTGCCATTATTATTATTTATGTCACATAGAGTGAGCATGCTTGCCATCAGCAGTGGCTTAATCAAAATGCTGAGCAGCACAGGGCTCAGATGTTCTCTGTGCCCAGACACCTTAAAGTCCCAGATACCACAGCTCCCTTCTCTCTCTTCCTACAGGCAGGCCAAGCTAGGAGTAGCTCAGCCTCCAGAAGCCTGTCAGATAATGTTGGAGAAAAGTTGTGAAGCCAAAAGTGAGAAGAATAAGCCAGGGGGTATCTGTGAGCCTTGGCCTTTCATGCTCTTCTGGTTCATTTGCAAAATAACTTCACGACTCCTAAGAGGTAACAAGGGATTTCTCATGGTGTCAGGCTTTCGTAAATATGAGACAAGCAGCAACTTTTAAAGCTCTGCTGATGTAGGATAGGCTGACAGTGGAGATGAATACAACAGCTTCACTCTACATATGGCCAGCACTCATCTGAAAACATCTAGGAAGCAACCCACAACTTTCCCATTACATAACTTTTTAAAAGGCCTCAGATAAATAGCTATGTATGTAATATGAAACCTGATATCCATTAATTAGGCTGAAAAAAATCCCCAAGAAACCAAACCAAACTAGTCTTATGAGATGAGGAAAGAGAGGCTGAGAAAGCCTTCTTCTCTAACTAGCATATTCAGAGCCAAGCACAAAACCTGGACAACACCAGTGGAAAGATTCCAAGTCTATCTTTCTCCGCCATTTGTATTACTAAAAAAAATCCAAGTGAGCAATTTAATAACTGCAATTCAGATCTCCAAAAGGCCCAAACAGACACTAGTTTAAAAAAAAAATAATTACAAAAGACTACAAACAGTATTGCTTGAGAAGCTAAGGACAACAGTGGATGTCTCAATGGAATAATTAGCACCACATAAAATGAGTCTTAACTGTTCAGGCAGGCTGATTTTCAGACTACTTTTGTTTGAGTATGTCTTTAGATCCTCCCCCCTCACAGAACATTTCTACATTCCACCCTGCATATTAAGAGGGTGCATGTTCCATGTACACAGTTGAAGTTGTCCAGTCAAAGTGTGAGCCAAGGGGAGCAAGTGATGGGACACAGTTGTCCCACACAGCCAGCCAACCAGCCAAAACCCACACTACTCCAACTGCAATTTATTCCTACGATGTGAAAAGGAGCAGTAATTTTGTTGGGATGTTCAAAGCTCACCTTGCAAGCTCGGTAGAGGTACTTTTTGTCCTGAGTTAGGTTATAGAGAGACAAGAAGGAGTAGCCATTGCCAGCAGTACCATGGCAGATCCCATACCCTTTCCTCAATAAACCTCTCTGCCAGATGACATCACTACAGTCCATGGCATCTTTCAAGTATTTATCCTCTTTAAAGGTCTGTGGAATAACAGAAAACAAATGCACATAAATGGAAGTACTAAAGAAAACAAAAGCAAGAGATGTTTTGCTATTAGTATGGGGGTTTTAATATGAAATTTATTTTCAATTTTATTAATCCGTTTGTCTTAAGCTTAAATTTATTTTCTTGTTAAGTTCCTTTTCCATGCAGAGAAATGAGAAGCAAGATATTTTCAAGTTTTTGTTTCCAAAATCAGGACCCCAAGGTAAAAATCCCTCAAGTTCAAGGCCCTTGGCTCTACAACCTGTAATCTATTTGAAGCATGCATGGTCTTTTTTTGCTTCTCCCCCTCATTTCCCTAACATTTCATTACTTGATTTAAAATACAGAAATGTAATTCTTCTCTCCAAGAAATGTAACACAGAATACTGGCCATGATATCTGTTCCTAAAGGGCTACGTCCTGCCCTTTCTGAATAATTGTTGCTGGTTACTCACCATCTGCCTTCAGTTCCATGTAAAAAATGTATGAGAACATCTTTTTGCGTAGCACAGGGCTCTTCTCTGTCACAAGTTTAAGTAGGAATATTCTATTACCTTGATTAGTATTTACATTGGAATTGCTCAGAAGCACCAGCCAGTTTGGGCAAAGGACCAACTTTACAAAGTTTGTTGCAACTGAAGTGTATTTTGGACCCAGAGAGTCCACCAGGAGAGCAAAAACCAAACCCAATTAGTTCAGACGAACACCAGACTTTCACCTTTATAAGACTGCTTTTTCTGCTCCCCTTTGCCTAAGTCACTCCACAGATCAACAAGACAAAAAAGAGTAGTAATTGATGCACTACTGTAGACTTAGTCCTTTACAGACAGCAGCCCCAGCAACGATGCTATTTGATTAAGGTAAGAAGCAATTAACAGGCAAGATTCTTAAATCCACAAGCTTGACAAAGAACAGTCCCTTTCTCTGAACACGGTTTGTCAGCTACTTAGCTGTAACATCATTCTATGAACATTTCAAATCAAGGCCTGGCAACAACATTTGATTTCAAGGACAAACACTGCTGTCTGTTAAAACAAGCCTCTGTGCTTGGTATGAAAGCACAGCCAGAAAAACATACTCCAATTTTTCTTACTTCTTCTTCAAAAAGCAGATTATAATGAGTAAAGGAAAAGCATCATATGCCCCATCATCTTTCATATAAAATGAGACCAGAAGGGAGACTGCTAAACAGAAGTTGGTCCTATCCCTCTTATTCCCTGCAAAACTTTTTGTGCTGGGGAAAGCATTGCATTGACAGAGAAGGGAGGGAGGACTGGAAAAGAAGTCTGCAGTGTTAAGTCAATCTCCTACCACAGCTCCAAGAAAAAGCAATGGTGACTGCTGCCACATTCAGCAATGATGTAAAAGATTCACAGTTCATATTTCAGGTACCAGCACGAGTAATTATTCTAATAACCAAGCCTGGTTTTCATCAGACCACCCAGAAGCTGACCAGGAAATCTGCCAAGGAGGGCCATCAAGTGCAGAAACAATTTGCATAAATGTAATTAAAAAGCATACTTTCAGACATCATGCAAATCAGAAGTGCACAACACAAGCGAGATGGACAAAATCAAACAGTAGGCTTGTGGTGGCTCAGTGGTTATATTTATGCCCTAGAAGGGGCCTGGGATCTTTGCTCTGACATTAAAATCTCTAAAGCTGTATGTTAATAATGAAGTAATTTGTGGAAGACATTCTTTAGCAAGACACATGAACCTATGCTTTTGAAAACCAACATAATTCTTTAAAACTCCTGAGATGAAGATTCAAATAATTTAGGGCAATGTTCTCACACTCAGGACTCAATATAAAATTGTTTAAATACATGGTCCTCTTCCAAGGAAGTCTAGTAACTACTAGCATCCTGAGAAACAATTTTACCCATTTATTTCCTTTTTAGAAACACACGTATGTAAGTCTTTCAAGATTTTAATGTGCCTAGCCTAGGGTTCTGGTTTGAAAATCTGGATCTAGAAAGATATAAAATGCAAGCCTTACAATCTGACAGGCCTTGCATCTAGGTCTCTCTGTAAAAATAAAGGTCTATATGAACACAGAGTGATTCACCTTATAAGCTTGCATGAGCATGTGGATGACTCCGGGAGCACCATGGCACCAGTGAACCAGTCTGTCAGTCTCGTTGCTCAGTGACGACGGGTAATTCCCAGATCGGAATTTTTTATGACGTACATAGTCAATGCTTGGCTTCACCAGCTCTGTCAGTGTCTCCTGGTCCACATTGGCAATTGGCTAAAGAGAACATGAAGAAAAACACTATCAAAACCATAGACAAAAGTAGTAACAAATCGTGTCTCAACAGTTAATTCTGTGATCTATTTTCAAATCTCCTACATATGTGTCCTTGATCCAAATACACTTCATACAGATTTAATTAATGTCTGCTTACAATACTCTTGTGAGAAGTGTTTTTACAGCTACTGTAGAGACAAAGAAATTGGGGCACCAAGTTGTCACCTGTCTTACTGAAGGTTACACAGGAAGGCTATGGAAGAACTGGGAACAGAATATAGATTCCAAGACTCAAAGGCCTCTCTGTATATCTTAAAATAGTAAACGCTTACACAAGAAAGATGGTACACAAAACACAATGAGTTACACATTTTGTTTTAAAAATAACAGATGTAGACAAACCTGTCCTATTTCCCAGTAAATGAAGAAGAGTGTATGCAGTGGCATACCTGGCAAAGGTTTTATGAAGGTTAATGTTTTCCATCATAAGCAAAACTCCCTGAAGCTATGGGCTATAAATCTGCATTTCCAATTTCAGAAGCAACAGCTACCTCTCCAGGCAGCTAACACCTCTGCACTACAAACTCACCCTTAGAATGCTTTTCTGAATTTTCTCTCTCATTTCTTCTGTTTAGTTTACATCCTTGCCAAAAGGAGAGCATATCCATCAACCTGTATGCTCCTTGCAAGTAAAGGTTTAGAAGCCAAATACCTGTTGGGTCTGCAGTTGTTCTCAGTTGGCATTTTCTCCTCTACCAGCTCATTTTACCGTATTTTCATAACAAAGATCTCTATTTTTACACAGCCTACATAATTTCTGGAATTCCTGCAAGCTGTGGGAACAACTGCAGAAACTGTAGCCTACAGAAGCCTCCTAACTTATTTTTTTAAATAACTCGTCTTTGTTGCTGATTCAATGTCATACAATTTCACTGTTTTCCACCAGCTCCAGCACATTTGCATTCCACAGGTGAGCACACTGTCAAAACTGGCAGTCTCACAGTCAAGTGAAAGACTTTCAGCAGCTGTATTTCCAGTAACCTAAAAAAAACCTAAGAGCCTCTATTTCACATCAGCCAGGAGAACTTTGCCAGACTTCTACCTATCAGGTCCCTCAAGAAAACTCCACCTTTGCACTTTTCTGAGTGGAACAGAAACCCACACACTGCTAATCAGAAGTACACCTGAATACAGATCAGCTTATCCTGAAGAACATCCCGGAGCTGACCTAACTCAGATGTTGAGCTGTGGGGTAGAGAGGCTCTAGGGGGAAGCTGTTTCGGGGTCTGATTTCCTGCTGCACCCCTGCAGTAGAAGGCAAAGCAGATGGATACCAGCAATAAATGACTTCAGTCTTGAGTTGTGCAAAGCAAGCCTAGTCCAGCCCAGCATGTCTGTCCTTGGGAGGTAAATCCAATAAAAGCAGAACTCTTCAAAACTTCCTTCTCACCTTTTGCTTCTGAGAATACCTTAGTACAACTCAATTTTTTGCCCAAGCTCCTGAGGTTCCCAGCACCTACATCCAACAGCAAGAAAGTAACCTACAGGTATGTGTCTTGACTCTCTTGCCAAGAGCAAAAATACATAAGCAGACATTTTTGTCTTAGGGTTAGTGAAAAGGGCTTAGGATTAGAGATTCTCTAGTTAGCACTTCAGAATTCCCTCCATATCTCCTGGATGAGTTATTTAATGCTGCTGAGCTCTTATTCTTCCAGTACTCTTCTCTAAGTAAATCCAGCAATACATGTTTCCTCATAAAGGTGTTGTACAGAAACGATGAGCCTTCACATCTCAGGTGCTATGTTGGACACCCTTGTTTGTTATCAACCATTCAACAAACCAATTTCTGAATTCTTTATGAAAACACAGAAAAATCCTCCATATTCCATGTAGGAGGGATGGGGAAATGATGGACTCCGATAAGTCTGTCATCATCTTCTGCAGTGGATGACTCAAGTCTGCATGACTCACAATATTTAACGTACAATGAAAAGACAGTAATCTAATGCTGCATAAACAATGGTTTTGTGGTAATTCTTAAAAGCCGCAATTATGTGTAAAGGAAAAGACAGTTACAAATTTAACATGCAGACACAGTAGCTTCTGCTTAAACCAAAAAGCACTGTGCAATTATTTCTGCTATCAGCCTTGAAGAGTAAGTGAAGGATGGAGCCTTTGAACAGGTTTCTTTAAAGGACGGGATGTTTCTCAGAAAACCTAGCAGAGCCAGGGAAGGCAAAATGGAAGCCAGAAAGATGAAGTAGCCAGAAGGGGGTGGACCACCTTGTTGAAGAAAACAGGAAGTGAAGGGCACAGTAAATTACAGCAGCCTGAGAGCCTGGTCACTGCAGAAAATGGCTGTAGTGAGGTTAACACATGTCCCCAGGTAGCAGAGCAGCAGCATCTCTGCACAGTTTTGTGCTGCAGAGACTAACTCCAAGCTGTGATACCTTGACCCAGCACGACTCTGCACATGCATGAAAGCTGAAGAACCTCTGCTGCAAAACAAGAAATCACTGGCGTTTCACCCCAGCCCACAAAAGCCACTGTTACCTGCATGAGCATGTAATAGATCCCAGCCACTCCATGGGCTGCTCCAACATACTGCTTCCTGTGCCACTGGTACAGGAGAGGACAACGGTCTGTTTTCCGCTCCTCCTTGGAAAAGTTCTTGCCCGATTCAATAATAGCATCTATTACCTGAGAAAGAGAACACATTCCTTCCATCTGTCTCACTTGCTGTGGTTCAGAGGGTTTTGCTTTGTCATGACTAAAACCACAGCAAAGAAGAAGCCACAATAAAGAGTGACAGGACAACGATATTCAACTTTTTTGGACTTGAGTGTTGAGACAGAAATGGAATTTTTCCTAAATGATGGAATCACTTGCATTTCTAAGAAAAGAAATTTTACATATAAATACTTCTCATCTAATACTTCATTTTCTTCCAGGCCTGCCTTCTCTGGTACCTGCAGAATATGTGCATCTTTCCCACACTGAATTCTCCTTATTTTCACTTAAAGTCTTCTGAACTTCTGCCTGCCTCAGTCTCAGCTGGGCAGCAGGGAAAGGGGGAAGAGACTGGAGGGATGGATGAGACTGAGTTCCCAGTTCCAGGTTCCTCTCCAGCATCCCTCTCTTAATCCCTTGAATTATGCAAAGAAGTGATTCCAGTTCAACCTCAGTGATGCTGTGACACTGGAAAGAGAAAAGTATCTTACCTCTTTGATAAGAGACTGTGGGACAGTATCTGGACCAATTTCAGTATTCAGGTACAGCAAAGCATATAGGTACCCTGCTCTGCCATAAAGAAGCTCATCTGGAAGTTCAGCATCTGTACTTATGACTGTCCTTTGGAGCTGCAGCAACCTGCATTGGAGAAGGAAGGTGGGGAGGGAAAGCATCTTCTCTAGAGACCATATTGGACTATGTACTGCACAAGCCACCAATTAAAACAGAGTCAGAATCAGTGTTGAAGCTCCACAACTGCCTTTCAGTTATCTCCAGTTCAGCTGCTTGCCAGGTTTATGCACAGGAGCTCTGTGTGCCTGCTACCCCTGACAAACAGGCTGAGCCAGGTGAGTGTTACTGCAGCTACCAAATTTTTGTGCAGATAGAAAAAAATGTATGGGTGCAAGGGAAGGGTTGGAGGAGGCTGGAGCACTACTCCAACAAATAGGGAAACCTCCTGGACCCTCTGGGAATTTCACCAAAGTGAGTACCCGCAACTGTACATGTGCAAAAGGGAACTAAACAAAAAATCTCAACTCCCCATTCAGCACTCCCCTCCCTAGACATCATGTTCTCTCAAATGTTTAGCATCTCAGTTTTGAAAAGGGCACTGCTATAATGCACAAGTGTGTTGCCTGTCTTTAGCAATGGAAAAAAAAACCACAACCAAAACAACAAACAACCTTTTGGTTGACCACTGCAATTATCATTTGCTCCAAAGGGACTCCCTGCTATTACTCCACTAATCTGCATTAGATTTGAGGTGAAGCAGAGATCTGTTTTCTGCCCACTCCCTCCTTGTATCTTCCTATTTTTTTGTGATTAAATCGGCAATTAGATAAAACCATGAAGACGATCATATTTTAAATTGGGGTAGCAGGCAAGACAATCTGGATGAAGGCCAAATTAAATTCCCAGGTCCCACTCAACTGCTATTTTTCAGCAGAAATATCAGCATTAACATCATGCCAGAATAGAAACACTGACCCCAACAGCTGGGGGTCACTGCTTATGCTGTCACTGCTTAATACCAGGGAAAAGCTACTCACAAAAAAAGTTTTACATTATCATTCTTTTCTTGGAACTACACGTTGGACTTAGATTTAAAGTATTTTCTTTTAAACCATCAACTGTTAACTTTTATTACTAAAACCATACAACTAGACAGCTACAAGGTAAAAAATTAAAACTATTATCATAGACTACATTTTGACATCTATAATGTATCACTTAGCTGGTGTCATGAATATATTTGTAAACAAAAAAGGACAAAAAGAAACAATCAAACTAACCTCCTTTTCAGTCCTTCTAGAAATGACACTCCAAGGAAAGGTGAGACTAAAAAGATTTTTACTAATCTCACTTTGCCATACCCGTGCTTCTTGCCTTACAGCAACACTGCTTTCCCAGCTGCATCCAGAACTACATGCACAAGTATACTCAAAACAAAAAAACCCAAACCTACGATCCATTTCAAAACTGAAATATTCATTCTGGAGCAGCAGCAGAGATTAATAACACTAAGATTCTAGATTAGAAAGAAATCAATCATATTGCCAAATATAAACCAGAATGGAGATGAAGACACAAGGCTAGTCTGCAAATTCTGGCAGCCTTAGGTGTGCTGCTGGACTGCTAGCAGGTGGATTGCTGGGGCTGAATACAAACCCCACGGGGCTCCAGTGCTTGTAGCCCTTTCTGGGCTACAGCAGTCAGCTCTGGACCAGCAAAGTGACAGTGAGCTCTCCAAGGAAGCTCCACATCTAAATGGAATTTCTCAAGGCATTTGTTATGTTTAAATTACTTCGAGAAAAGGCTGGATTTTTTTCAAGTAAACCTTCATATGCTCTGACCTAATTAAAGCCCTTGCCTTTGACTGTTCAGAAAATACCTCCTCTTTGTTTTATGAAATCTTTGTTACATATCAATCTGATGTATCACGTTTCTGTCTGGATGTTTCCTGATCCCTGCAATGTACATGTTTTATAGGAAGCATCACATCCTGCACAAGCACTACATATTGCCCATGGCAAGTGTGGAGCTTTTGTTAAATGTCACTTCCATGCAACAAAATCCAAACGTGTATGCACTACAGATACGCCCAGGACATCCTCTCCTTGCAGCAATAGAGGACTCCAGATAACCCATTAAATATGAATCAAGTGCAAGCCAGCTTTCGTAAAGATAAAGCCTACTTTGTATTCTTCTACTGAGAATGTATGAGGGCAGAAAGCCTCTCCTTTTTTAAATCCTGCCCTCCAAAACCCCATTTGTATATCTTACCAGGCCAATGCTCTCTACAAATGAGAGGCATGGCTTTTTCCACCATCAACCACTTACCTGGCAACACATTCTTTAGATTCACTGTCGTTTTTCAGCTTGTGATAAACCACTGCACCCACTGCCAGTGGCCCAGCATCACCACAGAGGAAAGTCACTCTTCTGCCATTCAGATTGCGAAGGATTCTCTTCACGTAATCAAGAGATCTCTGCAGGTGGCTCTGGTTTTTTGTGACGCGGTACAGCTGCAAATATAAGAGGGCAATACCTGCAACCACACAAAGAAAGAGATAATTTTGTATACTTTTCCTTCTAAGTATATCATATTCCTCTCTTTACTGCCTTTGAACCAGTAACTCAAATGCGAAGAGGTATTTGGGCACTTAAAGCATGTCAGTCAAAGGTTCTAGCTTATGCAAAGGGAAGGTCATTTATTTAGGTTAGACTTCAATTTGGATTGTGACAACAATAAAAATTATCAGACTCAAGCCCATTGGTAAACGCACAATTTGCAGAGAATGGAGAAAAAATTATGATACAGGTGTGTGAAGAAATCACAGAAGACTTAAGAACT
Source organism: Chaetura pelagica (assembly GCF_000747805.2). Lineage (NCBI taxonomy): Eukaryota > Metazoa > Chordata > Aves > Apodiformes > Apodidae > Chaetura > Chaetura pelagica. The sequence goes on from NW_009953920.1 coordinate 2,670,227, forward strand.
TGGGCTTTACAAGCATGTGTATGACCAAGTACATTGACCACACAATAAACATTTATTCTGTGCAACAAGTGACTGATTTTCCATTTGATTTGTAAAAGGATCTTTTGCTGAGTTGCTGAATTCAACTTGCCAAGTCCTTTATAATGCCTAAATGTATTTCATAACAAGATTATGAGCTTCTACAATTAAGCTGGTTTGTAAAAGCCAGAAAGCAAACAAGTCCTCAGAGAATGCCAGAAGGTAATATCAAGCTTCACTTAATTAAACTCATTACACAGTTTTCCATTAAAACAAAACAAACCCTAAATATTGCAACAATGTAGATTGAAGAAAGTGAAATAAATCCATCTAAGTGGATGTTTATTGGCCAACTGCAAGCACACATGTGCACAAGCAAAACATTTACCTCCAGACCATACTGCATCTCAAACTCACTTCAGACTTGGGAGAGCCCTCTCCTGAGCCACAACTAAAGCCAAGTACACACAAGGCCAACCTAGCTCTACAGAGAGGCCACCTGAGATGTACAAGAACAACAGCACCACAAGAGTGCTGGTACATTCACACATGCTCTCCAGACTGGCTTTGAACAGTCCTTTCCAGATGAGCCCAAGAGGAGAGATGCAGAGCTTTGTTAGCCCAATTCAGTAGCAAAGGAACTTGTGGGCTATTTACTGGGATTTCTGTAACCTTTTCTTATGCTGCCCTTAACATGGCTCCTCTGAGATGCCTGTCACATACAAAGGGTACTTGTATAAGCGAGATGATCTCTTAACATTAGTCCTATGATTGTTACGTGACAGCAGTATATGCTCCAAGATTCTAAAGGTGCTTCACAAAGTACAAGCCAATGCTCAGGACTGCATTGCCAATATTTGCACACTATCAAAATGCTGCAAGGAGCAAGTCTGGGAAGAAAGTATATGCACCATGTATTTTAAAAAACAGATTATTTAAATACTTTAGAGTCATTTCCACAGGAGCCTTGAAAGAAATTTACAACCTGGAAGACGTAGTTGGCTATCCTTCTACAGGATGGAAAAACCCCACTCTCATTAGACTGAGTTATCTGTTCATCTATCTTCTTGTTTCCGCTAATGATGGCTGGGTTACTTTTAGCTTATGACTCATTTTCAGCATGCTCTAGTTTATCAGCCATAACCTCAGTTGTCAGTCACAGTGTCAGAACACAGCTCCCCAGGAGCCATTTCATGTCAGCATGAGAAGGCCCACCACTGGAAAACTTCTGCACTCACTTAGCAGCCACTCACTTTCAGACCTTAAAACACATCTATCATTTAATTCTGAGTTGTCTAAAACTTCCCCACCTATCCACCCACAGCACCATCTGTACTAAAACATCAAGAAGAAGGCAAAGAAATCTTACCCTTTCACTGCCAGAATTAAGCCTGAGGACAGGCAAAGCCTGGTGAGTTTGTACATGCTGCTCCTCCTCTCGACACAAAGATAAGAGATATCCTCAGGGCACATTTCAAACATGCAGTGCTAAGGCATAAGTATGCCTAAAGTGTGAGCTATACAGAGCAGGAATAGGATATGCCATTGTAATAGCAAAGTGGCACTTAAGAGGCCTAGACAGAAAAGCATGTTGGCAGCTCAAAGAGCAGAGGCCGCATCAGGCTCGACAACAGCAGGCTCTGACTCAAGGATCAGAAGAACAAGCACAGCCAAACTATCCATATTCCTGACTCCAAGCTGCTGGGCACAGAACACCTCCCCCCCACGTACTCCCCACAAAATGATTAGAAGATGTTGTTACCATTAGACAAATGCTAATAGTCAGTTCAAAGAAAAAGGTGAAAATAACTTATTTGAAGAAAACCTTCTAATAACAAGGGGTAAACTGAAAGAAAGAGCAGCCTTAGAAAATCCACTTATTTTGCAAGACAAAGATCTAAATATACAAAAGCCAATTATCTCTCTATAACTTTGTCTGCAGAAGTCAATGGAAGCCATTCCAGATAGCAGTGAGAATACAGAATCACAGAGAGAATCACAGAATCTTAGGGGTTGGAAGGAACCTTGAAAGATCATCTAGTCCAACCCCCCTGCCAGAGCAGGGTCACCCACAGCACATCACACAGGAACGTGTCCAGGTGGGTCTCCAGGGAAGGAGACTCCACAACCTCTCTGGGCAGCCTGTTCCAGGGCTCTGTCACTCTCACAGGAAGTAAGTTTTTTCTGATGTTTACGTGGAACCTCCTATGTTCCAGTTTGCACCCATTGCCCCTTGTCCTATCACTGGACATCACTGAAAAAAGCCTGGCTCCATCATCCTGACACTCACCCTTAATGTATTTGTAAACTTTGGTGAGGTCACCCCTCAGTCTCCTCCGAGCTAAACAGGCCCAGCTCCCTCAGCCTTTCCTCCTAAGGGAGACGTTCCACTCCTTTAATCATCTGTGTGGCTCTGCACTGGACTCTTTCAAGCAGTTCCCTGTCCTTCTTGAACTGAGGGGCCCAGAACTGGACACACTATTCCAGATGCGGCCTCACCAGGGCAGAATAGAGGGGGAGAGGAACATCCCTTGACCTACTAACCACACCCAGATTTCGCATACACCCCAGGATGCCAGTGGCCTTCTTGGCCACAAGGGCACATTGCTGGCTCATGGTCATCCTCCTGTCCACTATTAGAACCCCCAGGTCCCTTTCTCCTACACTGCTCTCCAGAACCTCCTCCTGTGAATAAACCAAATTACATCATTTAACAAACACACTTCAATCTAATTCCAGCTTTCTCACCAGTCCACCCAGTGTAGGCAGAGCAGTCATGTGGATCTGCTGTCTTCAGCCCCTCCTCCATCTGCTGCAGAAGGTCCTTGATTTTTGTCTGGATCCGTTTTGAGAACCGAGCACTGACCTGAAAAGAGGAAGCAGGAGAAAGGGAGCGTAAGTCAGAAAAGGAAAGAATTCAGGAGTGCAACTCTCTGCTCCACTTTCTTGTTTGGAAAAAAACCACCACAAGCCAAAACCAATCAAAAAAAAACCTGAACAAAACAAACAGAAATAGGGGAAAAGTACTACATACAGCAGTCAGCCACGTCAAGGTGGTTCATCTTCAGTGTGTCGTATGTAATGCATTCTGATTTAGTAATAGAGTAAGTTACTGGTATCTACGTTAGACAAAAAAATATCTGGGGATACTTTAAAGTCATGTGAAGAGCAGCTATGGACACTGTGATAGCTTTTAACTACATACTGCCTCTTATCTCATGCCCTTAATACAGTAAGCAAAGCTTCCCTGAGTCAGTAAAAGGTGAACAAAATCAAACAGAAGATAACCATCTGCTGCCACTCCATGGGCCAGTTACTCCACTCAGGGTCCTGGTACCAAGACCACATTACAGACAAACACACAGCACACTCAATGCACGAACTCCGTACTCTAGGTGCTGGCTCTCATCACAGGGTCCCTGCATGTCCTCTGTGGCACTAGGGAGCAGAAAATTGCTAAAGGAAGATAAATACTCATATTTGAGACAATCATGACAACGTTGAGCCTTCATCTTTAATGATGTGCTCAATCACATCATCCATGAGGTATTCACACCTTTTTCTGAATCCAGCTTAGCTTGTGATCGCCACATGGAAGGCACATCATCTAAATGCCCTTCCTCCTGCTTCCTGCTCTCTCCTCTCCCCAAAATAGTATTAGGATTGACAGGAGGTTGTTAAATGCAGTGACTCTACCTGAAAGAGCAAGCTAGACACAAAGAGGATGACTAATAATAGCCTAAACAGAGCTTAAGGGGCAGGTTTACTTTTAGCAAAATTTATCTTCTACAAAGAAAAAATGCCATTACACAATTTAACTACTTGTCAGCTTACACTGAGAATAAGCTATTGTTTTTTGAAACAGTGCTTGATCTCTTTCCACCTCTTGCTTCCCCAGCCTGCTCCCAAATAAGAGCTGAAACAAAATCAGTGAAGGCTTTGATGTTAAATACAGCTATATTTGTGATTTTTATTTTTACTGGAAAATGAGAAATTAGCTCATTAGGAAGGTAAGTTCTTGCTTAACTACAAGATATCCCAAAAAGGAGGGGTTCAGCTAAATTATGAGTGCTGGATGCCACCATGCAACTCAAAATACACACCATTTCATACTCTTGTTCAGAGAAGACTTCCAATGAAAATGAGTGAATTCAAACACCCACTCAAACAATTCAGAAATCAGAAAGATGATAGGAATCAGAAGCCCTCTGACACAACAGAAGTCTCCAGGGTCAACGGTTCAAATCCATTTTATGATGGTAGAATAGGGAGAGAGAAGGAAACTGTGTATTACATTTCATGCTGCACACATACCACTATAGGCAGAAGCTTAGACCCCCTAAACTTTACCCAGTAACTCCAAAAATAGCAACAAAACACAGTAAACATCTGATATCTATTACTCTTTGGCCTTAATTTGGCATCTTTTTCTTAGGAAACTGTACCATGAACACACAACATCCCCCCTCATTTTGACCAGTTCAGTGAAGTCTCAACACAACACAAAACCTTTCCCAAGGGAAGGGTTTCTCTCCTTTGAAACAGCTATGCCAAAGCTAAGGCATATGGTGAAACAGCATGAGGATATCCAGGCAGATGCATCCAGACATAGCTCTCAGTTTAGCTGACAAGAGTGAACTAAGGTTTCACAGTGCTGGTTTATTTACCTACTGCAAGCTGGTTACCTTTTTGTTCTGACAATACACCTGCTGTTATCAAATCAAGACATTTTTAATCAAACAGCAGATCAAGTTACCCAGAGGCAAGAGGGGACATTGGTACAACCAGTTTCTGCTTTGAAACCTCAGTCCTGTACAAATAATTTAGCTCAGGCTGGCATATTCCTCCCTCTAAAACAGGAATTGTTAACTTACCTATCTTGACTCAGTGCTTTGAGAAGTACAAATGAAATTTTTTATTATAATAATTACTTACAGACTCATAGAATGGTTTGGGTTGGAAGCAACCTTAAAGATCATCTAGTTCCAACCCCCCTGCATGGGCAGGGACACCTTCCACAAGACCAGGTTGCTCAAAGCCCCGTTCAACTTGGCCTTGGACACTTCCAGGAAGGGGGCATCCACAATTTCCCTGGGCAACCTCTTCCAGTGTCTCACCACATTCACACTAGAGAATTTCTTCCTAATGCCTAACCTAAATCTCCCTCTTCCAGTTTAAAACCATTCTCCCTTATTCTATCACTACATGCCTTGTAAAATGTCCCTCCCCGGCTTTCCTGGAAGGTCTCTTACCAGCCTAAACAAAGCCACTCCCAAGCTTATGCCAGGGTGAATAGCTTGTGAGTGGCAACAAAGTCTTCCCCAGTGACCTACTCTACCACAGCCTCAATTTTTTTTTTTCTGTTGCTCTGAAGCTTTAGTAACTGAGCACTGTCCTGTTATTTTGGTAAGATTTCACTATAAACCTGTAACAGATGCTTGCGTGCACTAGAATAAATTAATGACATAAATAAAAGGATGTTGAAAGGTGTCTTTAGAAGATTTCTTCTTCAAGGAATCTTATGGCATCATTACAGCTGAGCATTAAGCACACTAATTCATGTTGAGCACAGACTATTTTTCATGAGAAGCATATTTATTTCATAAAGATTATTTCAGCTGGCATTCAGCCTTTTCTGCAGGTGGCTCTTGGTGTTCCTGTTGGGACAAACAAAAACCAGGAAGCTTGACCTCCGATATTCAGGTATTCTATGTGTCTTTTAAATACCTCCAGGGATGGTGAATCCACTCCACCGTCAGGCAGCTTGTTCCAGTGTCTGACAACCCTTTCAGTGAAGAATTTTTATCTAATATCCAATCTAAGCCTCCCCTGGCACAACTTGAGGCCATTTGCTCTTGTTCTACCACTTGTTGCTTGGGAGAAGAGACCAACCCCCACCTTGCCACAACCTCCTTTCAGGTTGTTGTAGAGAGCGTAAGTTCTCCCCTCAGCCTTTTCTGAACCCCAGACTCCTTAGCTGCTCCTCCTAAGACTTGTGCTCTTCAACGCCTCAACAACTTCACTGCTTTTCTTTGGACAAACTCCAGAACCTCAATGTCCTTCAAAACAAAACAAAATAGTGCAGAAAAATATAAACATGTTGGTTCTGCAAAGTAATTGTTTTGTGATTTATTTGAACCATACCACCTTTTCCATAGCAGGGAGGCAGTATGCAAAGCTAAATCCGAATCCAAAGCTTTTTAAAGCCAACAAAAATGTAAGGAATGTAAGCATATATTTAACATCACTCACCATTGGCACTAATGATACGGTGTCCAAATTATGCTTTGTCTGCAATACCTATTTCCCCTACCTACTTTTTTTCATGTATAGGGTTCCTAAAAAGATTCTAAATCTCCTTTTGTAAACCCAGCATTATAACTACACTCACACAAAAAATACACCATGATGCAAATAAAAATGTTCCAAAAGAAATCCACATTTCACTTGCAGTTGACATTACAGTAACATACCGGTTCTTCCTGAACTAATTCTCCATTACAGCCATATCCAGCTTTACAGACATGGGTTTAAAACACATCAGCAACAAGAGTAGATAAGGCAATAAGCAGCTGCTATTTGTATGTTTTATATCATGATTTCTGGTAGGTTAAGAGAAGCCTCTAACTTGAAGTCCTGCATGCCAATTTGAACTAGAACTCACAGCATTCCATACAACCATGTTGCTATTAACCCTGTTTTGCTATTAACCCTAGTTCACTTCATCAGCTTTTGGGGAACTGATGCTATGTGCAAAACCAGACTGATGATGGAAGCAACCGATGCTGCAGAAGCAGCAAGGAGATGGCCTATACATACAGTGCTACCAACTGAACAAGAAAAATACACTTTTATTTCATCTTGGTTCAAACCAGGGTAAGAAGAGATACTTGGGAGAAATGTGACTTTATTGTTGGTGAGGTGTAGAACAGAAGAGACATAACATAGTGCTTGGTTTTCTTTCAGCCAAAGTGCATTACTTGGGAGAAGAAAGTACAGCTGCTTCACTACAGCCAAGGACTTGTTCAAAAACCAAACTTGCATGGAAGACTTCATGAGGGACATAACAGGCACTGGTAAGGGAGAATGGGGTGGGGAACAACTCACAGCTCTACTGAAACAAGAAACCCTGGCTGTACTGAAATAATTAGGAACTTTGCCACTGACTGTAAGGGAGCCAGATTTCACACCCACGCGCTGGAGCATGGGTTTGATGAAGCGGTATGAGGTCTCTCGCTCACCTCCACAGAGCTCCTACAAAAACATACCAGAAGAAAGCAAAGAAGCAGTAGCTGTTCTTCTCAGATTGTGTACACTGTCATGAGTTAGTAACACACAGTGAAGTTCAGAAAAATTACTCTCAATTTGACTAAGACTCCCATAAAGTAAAACAAACTTTCCTTCAACAGAAACACGATTTCCAGTACACAGAATCCTCTCTATTAAAAAAGGACACTTCTGCAATGGAGTGCCAGGAAATGGCCAAAGAAGTGACAATCTCAGTAAACACAGCTACCCCATCCCCCTGCTCCAGCAAAAAAGTGGGAACATAATTTACTGGCTCTAGAGTTTCAATTTTGCCTCCAGTGCAAGGACTAGTACGATTCCTGTTAGTGTAAGCGGCTGCAGAATCAGCCCCAGAACAGAGAGAGGTAGTTGCTCTCAGCAAGACAACTAAAATGGGCAGTAAGACAACCCAGTAAGTATAAAAAATACCTCAGGGAGGGGAAGGAAGAATGAGGCAATGACAAAGAGCCTTATTTATATACATTTTTTGCATATTTTAAAATAAGACTGAGAAACAACACAAAGGAACTATCAAAAAAGAAGACTGAGAAAGCACTAGGAAACTAAACATCACTAAATCATTTAAAATATAATCCAAGTGCATATTCTGCATCCCCACTAAGTGATAATCTCAGCCAATAAACATCTTTAGCTTTAAACAAGGTTTCCTGCAAAGAATCCTGTGCAAATCCTAATTTAAGTACATGTTACACATTTGTCATAACACACAATATTTTTCTAGCATTCTCAAAACATTATGGCAATTCAGAAAAAAAAAGAAAGAACTGGCCTAAGAAAGAAGGTACTGATTGGGCAGCCTAGTGACCTACCATGAAGTTTTAATCCAATTTCAGTGTCATCAATGACCACCCCTTTGTGATTTCACAACAAATCCAGAGTCTCAAATCCCAAGTCACTGGCCTGTAGATGGTGTGAAGGTGGCCCCAGATCATATCTGATTATGCTATGGATGTATCCACAGAGCTGTGATGGCTCCAAGGACAGTAGGCAATCTGAGGTTGATAATGGTGGGTCACCCACGGAGCCAGGTCCTTGAACAAGCCACTGCCAACTCTTACCAACGAAAGAAGGTACTGATTGGGCAGCCTAGTGACCTACCATGAAGTTTTAATCCAATTTCAGTGTCATCAATGACCACCCCTTTGTGATTTCACAACAAATCCAGAGTCTCAAATCCCAAGTCACTGGCCTGTAGATGGTGTGAAGGTGGCCCCAGATCATATCTGATTATGCTATGGATGTATCCACAGAGCTGTGATGGCTCCAAGGACAGTAGGCAATCTGAGGTTGATAATGGTGGGTCACCCACGGAGCCAGGTCCTTGAACAAGCCACTGCCAACTCTTACCAACAAGCTCTCCTCACCCTTCCCTGGAAATCCACTAGAGCTTTGCAGCTCTATCACACAAACGTTTTGATAAACAGTTTCTGATGGAGGACAACTCAACTGCTCTCATATACACTTCAAGAAGGATATTGAGGTGCTGGAGCAGGCCCAGAGGAGAGCAACAAGGCTGGTGGAAGGACTAGAGGGCAAGTCTTATAGGAATAGGCTGAGGGAGCTGGGGTTGTTTAGCCTGGAGGAGACTCGGGGGAGACCTTATCACTCTCTTCAGCTACTTGAAGGGAGGTTGTAGCAGATGAGGGCTGAGCTCTTTTTCCAGGCAAGTAGCAACAAGACAAGATGGCATGTCCTCAAGCTGCTCCAGGAGAGATTTAGGATGGATATTAGGAAGTAATTCCTCACAGAGAGAGTGATCAGACATTGGAATGGACTTCCCAGGGAAGTGGTGGAGGCACTGTCCCTGGATGTGTTCAAGGAAAGGCTGGATGTGGCACTTAGAGCCATGGTCTAGCTGATGTGGTGGTGTTAGGTCATAGGCTGGACTTGATGATCTTAAAGGTCTTTTCCAGCCTTGGTAATTCTGTGGTTCTAGATTTGGTGATTCTGTGATTGTGAGGGATACAGAGCACTGGAACAGGCTCTCCAGAAAGGCTGTGGAGTCTCCTTCTCTGGAGACTTTCAAGACCTGTCTTGATGCCTTTCTGAGTGATGTGCCCTAGCTGCATGTGGTTTTTTGGTCCTGCTCCAGCAGCAGGGCTGGACTTGATGATCTTCGGAGGTCCCTTCCAACCCCTAATATTCTGTGATTTAGCATTAATGTTCCTTGATTAATTATTACTTTCCGCTTTCTCAGACAATTTACAGAAGCAATTCAAGTGCACGATACTTTCAGAGTGATGAATCTAGTTAAGAAAAAGTAAGTTTCAGCTACGTGTGCAGAGCTCACCTAGATAACGGCGGCGTTTACTGCGACTATTTTTTAAGAAGAAAAAACAGCAGCCCTGAACTTTGTTTCCTCTTCTCCTGCTCCCATCTCTTCTAGCTACCTGAATCTTACCTGATGTATACAAACACTTCCATATGAAGCACTTTGTCCCAGTTGTCTCACATTTCAGACAAGAACTTGAAGGGCTGCTTCTCCAGGTGAATTTTAGATGGCAATCATGGCAGCTTACAAAATCAAATGGAGAGATTAATAATGCACTGCCTTCCATGACAACAGCACAGCCCCACACACCTCTGGCTGTCATTACATGAGTCACTCAGTGCTCATGACTCCACACAGCAGCAGATGGGAGAAAGAAATTATGCAGTGCACTGAAGGCTTCTGAAAGCTGCTCTCATTTTTAGGAAACTCGATCTACTGTGTACAGTGGTTTACAGAACAGACTTCCTAACCTGTTTAAAGTAATTTTGTCTTCACTGGAGCTTTCGGCAGGCGAAGAAGTTTCTCTGATGGGACTGGAGACTGTTCAATGCAAAAAAAACCCACTCCAAACAACAACCAACTACAAAAGCATCCCAAAATACTCATCAGGAAGTCTCATAAAAGTCAGGGTAGTACTAGAATTGACAATATGCAAATGCTGCAAAGAATATAAACACACATAAACATACTCATGGCCCAGAAATATGCAGGACAATTCCTCAGATTTTGCAGGTGCAGAAATGGAAGAAAATGTACACTCACATCTGTCTTCTCCTAAGAAATAGACAGGGTTGAAAAAACTCAAAGACCAGTGAAAGTTGCTGTGGTTGCATCACTTTAAAGCAGTACAGATGATGATCTTTCTTCAGAGGAGTTTGATATTTTTGAACATAACAAAGCCCAGACACCATCTGTCATGAAATACACAGCTACACAGGTGCTTAAAGATATTTTCTGAACAAAGCTCCACAAATAGCTGCCAACTGCCACACAGTAACAAGGAACCTCATCCACCACTGATGCTGGGAAAAAAAACATTTGCACTCACTGTAAGATAACATACTCACCTACAGCAGAGCAGAACAAAGCTTCCTGACAGGAATGTATGGCTAGAAATTCTTGACTTGACTTAGTTCTGCCACAAGAAGAATGTGTCTAAACTTGAACTCACTGAAGAATTAAATGTGAAGTATATTAGAGTTGAACTACTCTGCAGTACAGCTAGTGTTTTCTAATAGAAAAATTAATGAAGGCAACTTACTCTCCTTCAATATCAGTTCTCACTTTGGAAAGCTGTAGTCAACCCACATCACTGCTAAATGAAGGCTTATTTTCCCCTTTAAAAAAATGGACATGGTGTGGGATTCCAAAGCAGGTACATAAGAAGGATGACTGGCCTACAGAAGGCCTTAGAAGAAAGTTACTGGAATTATTTAACATTTTAACAATTTAACAACAACATACAGCTGTAACTGTTCTGACATCCCCTCTCTGTGTTCATGCTTCAACTCATCATACTTGGATGATTTTTATATACTGAGTCAGATAAAAAAGAACCAGGAAATCACAGCTCTTTTTCATAAAAAAAATAATCCATTTTGCCAGCACTGAGTATAACACTATAGCATTTTGTTAAAAAAAAAAAAAAAGAAGGAGATTTCACTTCCAAAACTATTCTTGGTTTTTAACCCTTTTCAAGTGCCAGGTTCTGCTTCTGACAGCTGTGGCAGGAAGGCACAAACTCCCCTCCTTCTGTGCACTCTGCTTAGCCACACACAACTTCATAAACCTCAGCTGCAACAACTTGTGAAACCTTTCACTGCCTCGGAGTACTGGTGAGCAGATGCTACCCTGCCCGTTCTCATCAAGCTCAGGGAGAATGCTGCTCTCTCCATTGGGCACCACCACCCTCATCCTAAACGTACATCAAGGTAATTTCTGATTGCTACAAACAAGAAAATGCAGAGATCAAAGGCTTTATTTATACTCCAGTGTACAGTCCAGTGAGTGAGGAAAGCTAGCTTCCCACCCAGCACTCACAGCAATGTCACCACGCAGTGTTTTTCATCCGAGAGATGACGAAGCACTGAAAGATGAGGCTGCACGGAGGCTAAAATGACAGAAGGTGCACATTTTGGCACTCCCGCAGCTTCAGCCAGCCCATGTGGGAACTGCCTGGAGCTGCTTCTGTGCCTAAAGCCCGACACGCACACAGCTCCCCGAGCAGCAGTCCGGGAGATAAGCAGAGCACGAAGGCGGGTGAACTTGGCGTGGCCAGAGCCACGGGAAAGCCCTTCCGTGGGCCTCCAGGTGCCCGTCACGGCCACCTGCACCCAGAGAGGTGCGCACGCCGGTGAACACACACCTGGACGGCCTCACCTGCAGCCCCGAGCGCTGCTGCCGCCACCTGAGGAGCAGCTCCCCTCGTCCACAAGGACCGAA
>NW_009953920.1:2683456-2693979 GCF_000747805.2 Chaetura pelagica
GGTCGCGCCGGCCTTCGTGGGCCTGTCCTGGCACAGCCCGGGGCGCTGCGGGGCCTGGTGGCACCGGCCTGTGTTCCCCTTCCAGGGAGCCGGGCCCGGCCTCGGTGTCAGCCCAGAAGAGCTCCAGGTGAAGGGGTGGCTGCACAATCATCAAGGACGAATCCTTTCTCGTCATCCATGACCGCGGTCTGGAACCTGCCTGTGTTGGCAACAGGCTGCAAAAGAAACCCCTTCAGTCTGGCCCAACGCAGCGCCGTGTAAACGTACAGGCACGGGAGGCCTCGTTACCCCGTTAAATATGTGTCCCTTTTTGCTAGGAATTGTGCGTCAGCCGCACAGCAAACTATTAATTCGAGGTCTGGACACGACGCCAGGATTATTGATCTGCAGTTTTCCGTGCGGGGCGATTTTATCGCTATCAAGATACATATTGAGAATGTAAAGTAGAGATGGTGCCTCTCCCACCACTGGGGTCAGTCTGCAGTTGTTGGTAGTGATATACGTGTGTATAAGTACACGTGTGTCTAAATATACGTGTGTCTAAATAAGATGTCTGTTACCTTGCGGCAGAAGATACATTTTAGGAAGTATTTTCTTAATTTTGTATCTGTTTAGAAAGTGAGCTAATGGCAAAGCAGACATTTCGAACGCCTTGTCTGACCAGAGGTACCTGGTCTTTATTTTAGAAGTGAAAATAACCATACACTCAAAAATTACTCAATTTTCTATTAAATATCCTGTTCTGCGATCATTTTTAATAACCACTTCACGCATTATTTTCTCTTTAACAGGGAAGCCTTCTGTGCTGCCCTGCAGAGCCCGAAAGGGTAAATGCAGAAGCTTTTTCAAAACCCCTCTTGTCTCTGTGTAGACATTTTCCTAAGCAAAGAACACGTTTTCATCTTGAGTGGGTCCCTGCCCTCATTCAATACCAGCTGCATCAGCGCAAGAAACTGCATCCCCATCATGAAGATCAGAATGAAGCCTCTAAACACAAAGGAGTGTGGCTCCTGTCTTACCACTTCTGCTCTCCTTGAACCAAAATGGTGGGAACTTATATAAAAGCAAGATCAAGGCCTGTGGATGCGGGGCGTGACAGGAATCCTGCAGGAGCAGGTTCTTCCCTTCCTCTGGAGCAGTGGGTTGGGGGTTGGTGGGTTTGCATCTCTTGCACTGTGCATCGTTGCACTCCTGTGTTCCCCGCACACTGCTGTGTTCAGCACCTTGGTAAACACCTGTTTCTGAGGCCCTTCTCTCCATGATCATTGTTCTCCACATTTGTTGCAACGTGCTGTGTTTAGTCTCCAGCATACAAGGTCTTCTTTTGTTCTTAGCAGGTGGGATATAGTTCAAAAGAATTTTAGGCTTTCCTTTTGTTCCTTTACGTTTGATACACACAGAGTTCCCACAGCATGAATGGGAATCATGGATAAACGAGGAGGAAAGGGGTTGGGCTGAGTGAAGTGACAACGTTTAATATAAGTTCCAAGCAAGAATAAATTCACATCTCCCATTTGTACCAGTGCAGAGCAGGAGGCCTTGCCTACTCAGATAATGATTTCCCAGGTGTTTGCACCCAGAGTGTGTCTAAGTGCTACTGAAAGCAGCGAGCCCTCCTTCTTGCTTTCTGCTCCAGCTGTACACTCCTGTAACCTGCCTTCTGCAGCTCTGGCAAACGTGCAGCCCTGCAGCAAGCAGGCTGAAAGCTGTCCTTTCGTTTTCTTTGATGTAAGTGAAATTGCAATGGATGTTTCACCAAGGCCTGGTTCCTACTTAGATACCAGATATATTTCCTTACCAGATCACTGGGCTACTCACTCTTTACACAGGAGGAATTAATAAACCCCTCTCTTTTACTTCTTCTTGCTTTTTTCTTCCCTCTAATCCTCTTTACATCCTGCAATGTCTGTTACTTTTCTTCTCATGAGACTAGTGCCAATATTTTACTTAGTAAAAATACAATATCAGTTACTTTTTGGGCCAGGACTAAATAATCAGAATCCATGCATAAACCATTAACGATGCTGTGCTTTCCCATGTGTTTTGTTGTTTGATTCCCAGTAGGCATGGTATATTATCCTAACGAACAAGGGGGCAGAGAGTGTTGTGTGTCACAGAGCCAGCCCTCCCAGGGCTAGCACACAGCTTCCCTTCACACTGTACCCCACAAGAGCTACACCTTATTGCAACGTGGTGCATCTTGCTGAACGAGTGTGAGCGACCATCACAAATCTCAGCAGCTCTAGCTGTGACGTGTTTAACGGCTCCTTCAGCAGCTGTGTTCCTTCTTATTACAGGGTAATTGCACTCATTTATTTTCATGGGCAATGGCTCCAGATATGTGCAAGCATCAGCCTTAGCCATGTTTTGTTCTGTGGAGACAGGATTATGAGTATGTGACTTCAGCACCCATGGTAAAGTGCCTTCTAAATTCTGGGAAACCAGTGTGGCAGCGGGCATTAATCTCTTTTTATTTCTAAATACAGATCTATGAGATTCAGCTGAAATGAACTGAGAGAAGTGAGGGCTTCAGGAATGGACCCTGCTAATGTGATACGTAATGGAGCACCAGCCTGTACACTGCTTCCTTCAGTATTTACCTGTGGAAAAACAGGGTATGGCCGTTTCTCAGTTGTTGTTAATTAAGAGAACAGGTCAGTGGAAGTGGGGCAGCTTATACCCACTTTCAATCAAGGATCATACCTTTATTCAATATAAATTAGGTCTTTCATACTGACTTTTGCTTTCTCCGTCTCTGGTCCTCTCCTCTTCAGGCTGTGCTCTGTCTATGCTGCATCCTTTGTGCTCTGCAGCAAGCTTTTGTCTCCTCTAGTGCTACCATAGGCCTATAATAGCCTGTGATGACTTCCTAATTCCCTTTTCACTATCCTGTCCCCTTAGCTGTACTTCCTAATTTCTGTTTTTCTCCACCACTGCGTAATATTGTATTCGTCAACTAAATCCCTTAAATAAAGTGTTTAGGCCTTACAATCTGTAAGGGACTGCTTCTTGTAATAAACGTGATACTACAAAATAAAATCTGCAGGATCAGGTTTTGCATATTAATTGCAAAAGATGCTAAAGATTTTTAACCAATTTCAGTCCTGCATTTCAGTTCAGCTCCAGGTGGAGTATAACCCAGTGTAAGAATGAATGGGCTTGTGTGATACCTTATCATATTGCTTCTCAGTAGCAACAAATTTCTCTTGCTGCTTTAAGTAACTGATTGTCTTATAGCATAATCTTGCTGTTGGAGTTCTCAGAGGTTTCTGTGAATCTGGTAAGACACTGTGCTACTCAACCACCAAAATATGTTTTAGTAATAACTCCATTTAATAGAGTTCTCTTATTTTCTGTTCTTATCTTGTAACAGAAAAAGCAGCGTCATCAAGTTTGTTGCACTTTTTTTTTTATGAAGGCACACTAATAAAAGATGAGCCTGAGCAGCAGTTGTTGCACTTCAGCCTGTTTTTAAATAATAGATTTTGTAATAATCAAACATTTCCCTTCCTCATTCCCTTAACCCCAGTGTTTTTTGAGGAATACAGCTAATAATGAAATCATGCAAAGATGTCAGTAAATGTTCTTGTAGGTCTTTACTGTCTCTGATGAAAATGGAACCACCTCAGTGTTATTAAAATGTACCCTTAATTAATGTACACTGGTCTAGTGTTGGATTTTCAAAGGAGCTACTTCCAACCATAACAACATTTGTAAGCCCAGGGAAAGAAAAGTTCAGTTAGTGTAAGACAAATTGAACTCTTCCAAAGGCACAGAGCAGGAGGTGCAGAGGTGAAAGATGCCTACTTTGAGGATACCTGTGGCTGGCCAGAATCTATGAAAAGGAGAAACAAAACAAGTGTTGAATGAGAGGATTCCCCTTGCATAAGGAAGGTGTTGCAAGCTGGTGTCACAGTTTGACTCAGGTCCGACAACAATGCTCTCGATCCCCTCCCCCCCCCAACCAGGTAGGGAAGGAGAGAGAGAAAAAGAGAGAGACTTGGCTGGATTGAAAACTAAACTACACAGCTTTAATTAAAACACTAATGAATCATACAAGAAAATATATACAATTATATACAGATAGATTCAGATATGGGCAAAAGCCTCTCGCCTCCCCCCACCCCAGCAACTCCCACAGCACTTCCCTGAACTGGGAAGAGTCCCGAGGAATCCCGGAGCTGCTGCTGGAGAAAGAGCAGAGAGTTATGGGGGTCAGGAGATCTCGAGCCTAAGGGTCGACGGTGATGGATGAACAGAGTCCTCCCTGGACGCCGGCCATGGACGGAAGAGAAGGGGAGAAGAAGAAGGAAGGAAGTTGTCTTCTGTGATCTCTGACCTTCCTCTGAGCTTACGTAGATATATGGAATGGAATATCTTTGGCCAATTTTGCTGTCCATCTAACTCAGCCTCCTACGGGGGGGTCACAGATCTCCCCATAGTGTCTGAGCCAGCAGAGTGCAGGTGCAGCCTTGAAGCCTCAGTAGTTAGAAAAACATTCCACTGTCTTATCAGCCTAGCAGAACACACTGTTGCTAGTTACAAGAAAGCTTACTGAAGGAAAAAAAAATCAGTAAAAAGAAAAATTGGCTTCATCCTGGCTCAAACCAGGACAGCTGGATATTAAAATTTTACTTCACTCTGCTACATCTTGTTTTCCTGTTTCTTCTGATATCCTTTGGGTGACACAATGTCAGTGTAGCTTAAAAAGCAGCCTTAGTCAGTACCTTGAGGTAAGGATAGGTGAAAGGCCCAGGATTCACCAGAAGTAATGGGCATGGGGCTGCAGTGCACTGAGTGATCTCAGTCCTGTTCATTCAGGGTTTTATTAGAGAGGTTTGTGTTCTTCAAAATGTGCTCACAGGTTTGGGTTCTGTCTTCACTGTTTTTTGCTGCATCAGGACAGAGTAGGATAATGTTTTGGGGGGGACAAAACATGCAAAATACAAGCACCTTAAAGCAAAGTAGTTGTATAACAGGATAAGGACAAAATACAACAGTTGAAGAAGGGAGAAGGGAAACAAGGGAATGTGAGGAAGACAAGACAAAGATCAAACTGTCAAGGACTAGTGGAGCGCCATGCTTCTGCTTCTAAAAGAAATGGAGAAAGATCTCACTGACTTTAAGTGAGGCAACTACCTTATCTCAATACTGACACTGAAAGTGCAAGTACATACAGTATTGTTGAAGATAGAACAACCTGGCTAGTGACAGCAGTGAACTGGCAAGAAAGTCTCTAACACAGGCTGTACCATCCACCACCTGTCACTGTGAGTAGTCACCAGCCTTCAGACTCAGCAACACAGGGCCGAGAGGGAGGACAAAGAAACTTCTCACCCACCTTCTGACTACAAGAGGTCAGGGCTGTTCCTGACACATTTGTCTGACCAGATGTTAAATAACCACCAGGAAGAAGCGTTGCCTCTGTAGGCAGCCATGTTGGCTTTTGTTCCCATGAGCAAATTATTTCCTGTGTCCAACCTGAAAGTCCTTTGCTGCAGTTTTAGATAATGCAGAGAAGAGTTAACACTGTGATTCAAGGCCTCTGTAGCCTTGCTAATAAATGAGAACTAGCACAGGTATAACTACTTCAAAACAGTGCGGAGTTGTGGTGCGAGGAGTGAAACGGGCCCAGTGCCTGAACAATGCTCTGCTCTTTGCACCCCTGCCTCCCACCTTTGTAGCATGATCTTTTGGATCCCTTGGCTGCCATGCATTTGATAGCTTTTGGATTGTCCAATAACCATGCTACAGCTCCCTTTCTTACCTGCACTTATTTCCCAGGAGAGCCCTGAAGACACCTGGCTTGCCACAAGCAGTAAAAAGGCTGACAGGTCACGTATTTGACTGGAAAGCTGTATCAGAAAAGCATCTAGGAGGAAAGCAGAGCCAAACCCTACTTGTGTATCTCAGTTCATTACCACTAATTGCTCTGAGAGCCCTTGAGACTGCAGCATTTTCAGAAGCATAAGAAGTCTCATTTTCTGCTGTAAGTTATGGACATGTTACTGCAAGCTGTGGAGAGCTTTAATGATGAGCATATAATTTTCAGAAGCCTGGATTAGGAACTGATCTACTAAGGTATTATTGGAGCATTCAGTAGTCAGCAAGATTCTGTCCTTCTAATGTATACCACTCACATATTTTACTAGAAACGTAACATCTATACTTGGACTTCTCCTCATGGAAACTTTCTGTTACTGCCCAATGCTGTGCAGAGCACCAGGTAGTGCTCTTTTCATCTCTTGATGTGGGATCCATGCTGCAGCCTTAGTCACAGAAACAGAAACTGTCTCATTTGGTGCTTTAAGTCCGAGCCTGAACCGAAATTACAGTGTGGAGATAGATAGGGTTCAACAAAAGGACAAGCATTTTTCCCTTCCTTGCTTGAAAGGCCAAAGGAGAGCCACATTTCTGTGGAAAAGTTCCTAACACAGCCTTCCTACAGGAGGAGACTCCATATGGATACCAGGCTCTCGATTTAGGTGGAACACATCCCTCTTCTGAGATTGTGGGGAACAGCATGGGGAGCTGATGTATTTTTCCAGAAGAGCAGCAATGACTAAGGGAGTCACAGCCCCTGTATTGTCATTGCCTGGTGCAATCTTGCTCACATCTTATAAGATAGAGTCACAGGTACAAGGTTTTGCAGCTCATCCCTTCCAGCCCTTCCCAGTTGGTGCCCCTGCAGGGTGCACAGTTCACACCACTGGTGTAAATCTTCCCACAATTTCTGCATCTTGAGGTTGGGAAGAGGGAGAGACAGAAAAAGAAGCAGCTTAATTTTTGCCATTAGTAACTGCAAGGGTCCATGCTAACTAAAAACCTATTCTGCCAAATGTGCCTTGATGATCTTATCTTTTGAATTCTTTTAACCCGTCTCCAAGTTCTGATTTGCATCTCTAAAAAGCCTTGTTTTGTCAGAAAGTATAAGGAAAAAAAGTCAAAGTTCCCAAAATTAGGGAGGGTAGGATCTTGCAAATGATTTACTGTAATAATAGTAAAATCCCTTCAGCTATGTAAATAACAAAGAGGAAAGGAAAAGATGATTGGGTTGTTTGTTTGTGGTCGGTTTTTTTAAAATAAGATAAGGAGAAGATTAACAAGTATTAAGGAGTTTAAGGGTAATCCAGATCCAGTGAAAAGCAAAATTAATGATTTGCCTCATCTTTCAGTAACAAGATGGTTACAGAATATGGCAATGAAACAGGGTAAAAGGAACAAGTGAAGTAGAAAAAATTACCATATCCTGGATTTGGGTTGAAACAAAATTTAAATTATTTAATACCCAGTTTAACTGGGATCATAATAGTTGGCAAATGAAACTGCAGTTCCCTCTGTGATGTTTATCTGTGCAGTTTTCAAATTAGGTCATAATGTGTGCTTGGAGAAGACCACATACAGGACCTGTTTAATGACTAGAGGAATAATGAAGCACTCCATTACCAACAATTAGTGTGACCTCAGTAGCATGCCAAGTTTTAAAGCAAATGTTGAAGAAAAGACTAATAAGGGAGATTGATATACATGGGAAAAATACAATATGTCTCACAATGAAGAAACTCATTGATGTCCTTAAATGAGAAAAGCAGCTTCACAGCTAATGGACATACAGCAACTGTTACTCATTTGTGCAGCTAAAATAACATACCTGGTAATTTCTCATGTAGCCCAAGAGCAGAATACAATTACTACACAGCAAGCAAGGATCAAGCAAAAATGGAGTAAAGAGTGTGCTGCTGTCCAAGGGGATGCATGGGGCTGGAGGAAAGGTAGTGGAGTAGATAAAGGAGTGGATTTGGGACTGATCCTAATGGACAACTGTATTAATGATATTTATATAAAAAATAAGGAAAAAAAATCCAGTTAATTTTTGCAGAGAATGATCAGAATGTTGTAGTAGAAGATCTAAGTGCCAGAAGTGGGCAGCTGTGAATGTGGGGTTGGTAGTTTCAGTAGAGGTAAGGGTGTACTGACCACAGTCCAAGGTCATAATAACATTGCCTGCAGTAGAGCTGGTCAGTCATGATCAAAAAAAATCCATTAAAATTGGAGCAGAGGCAGACAGTGGGAGTGAAGAGTGTTTTATGAGCAAAGCCTAGATTGCTGGCTTTTTTAGCAAAATGAAGCCTGAAATAGTGTATAGTTGCTGTTCATAAGTACAAGAGAGAGATATGTATAAATCTGTATCTAAACTAGGGGAGAGGCAGAATGACTAAGGACCATACTCACAACTGAACAAAATGTTTATATGTTGCCCATTATGATGTTCAGGCTAAAAAAAAAATAATTGTTTAACTATCAGAGGAGGAGGGTTTTGAAGCAGCTTTTCAGTGAGGCTTTTTAGAAAGACCTCAATAAACATCTGGGGGGAAAAATGCTATAATGTGCTGGTTGTGAGCCACGAAACCAATATGCTTGTAGTTCTGTGCCCCTGGGAAATACAGTGGTCTCAGGAGGAGTGTCTCCTTATTCATTGGGAGTTTCTATTAGCCAGTGATTAAGAGAGCATAATGGGGTTTTTTCCCTGTCATAAAGATCCTGCTGAGGCAGGTATATTGGCAAGCGAGATGGTGGTAGTATTCACTGAGCTTCTGGGTGAGATTTCCTTCAGTAGGCTTTTCAAGTCTATTTGTCATTAACAGTTCTGCACATGTGGTGTTTACACAGGAGTGGACAGCAGGCATCTAAACCTGCTTAAAATTCTGCCAGGGGAATGACAAGCCAAATCACTGGGCTGACAGATAAAAGAAAGTTAGAAAAGGATGCATCTAGGCAGCTTTCCATTTTATGTCTTGAAGCGAGATTTCTGTCTGAAGTCAGTTCCCCATTCAGACAGTTTCCTGACGTGTTTTTATTTCCATAGCTCTCTCCTGGTGTTTAACTGTACAAGTACTTCTGTCATCCAGCCCTGAGCTTCCAGGTCTAACAATAATGAGAAGACAACTGAAATATGAAAACGGTGCCCTCCTGGATGCCATTTAAAAGCTGTCAGTCTGACATAAAAGAGGCTACTAATAGTGCCATATTTAGGTTTCATAGAACCACAGAATTGTTCTGGTTGGAAAATACCTTTAAGATCATCAAGTCCACCCGTAACCTAGGTCTATCAACCATTAACCTAACTCTACCAAGTCCAATACTTAAACCATGTTCCTAAGCACCACACCTATCTATTTCTCCTAACCTGAACAGGTAAGGAATTTATGTAGGGTGTATTACTCTTTTTTCCTCAGATACTCTAGCTTTAAAGAGCAGTTTGAGTCACAGAACAGAGGACTTAGTTTGTTACTGTATAGTCCTTCTGTCACTGGATGGAAGGACTGGATGCAGTTCCCTCTAAGGCTGAAAGGTACTGGTATGAATGTAACTGCAGCTGTGAAGATGCTAAGAAGAGTCAGAGAGTACAGAAGTTTGTATGCTTGAATAATGTGAGGGGTGATTGCTCACACCTTAGAAAATCTAAACTCTACTGGGGTAACTGCATTGGCTGATTCACACTTCCTCAAGTAACACAGTGGATTGACATGATGTCTCCATCGTGTGTTGCAGCTTCATTGCGACATCACGTCAGAATTAAGCATTTCTGGAGCAATGCTGACCATCATCAAGTAGAACAATTATTGTGTCCAGGCTCAAGCAGGACATGCTTTGCTGCCTTCTTAATGTCTTTTGTTTGACCAGAAACTACAGCAGCTTTCAGACACGGGGGTTTCTTAACACACTAGCCCAGCTCCTGTAAAAATGGTAGATTCCAGGGACTGAGGGGAAGGAATTGGTTGCAAAACTATTAATCATGGTTAATATTTTCAGAAGAGGACACAAGAGAAGCAAAATAAAGATAATGGGCTTCAGCAAAGCAGACATTGATAAACTCAGGGAATTTGTAAGTAGATTCTCTTGGGAAGATAATTTAAGGATAAAGAAGTACAGGAGAGAGAGCAATTACTGAAAGAAGCTGTATTTAAGACACAACAGCAAATTACTGTGCTATGAAGGAGAAAAGAGTGTCAGGACACCCTCTGTGTTTTCTGGGAGCCCCATGGAGAAGACCTGTCCATGCCAAGGCCATGGAAATGCTGCTCCTGGTCTGTCTGTGGGCAGCTGCAGTGAGCCCTGTGTGTCCCTGGCTGGGAGGGCAGAGCTGAGATCCTGCTCAGGGAGAATGAGATGGGCTGAGGGACTGGAAGAGCTGCACTGGTACATCTGACTGCTCTACTCTCAACCATGTTCAGTTTCTCCTCAGGAGAACATCTGTGTGTGATGGTCCTGCAGGTGCAAGAGGTGCCAGCTCAGGGCAGCTGAGAGCAGGACTGATGGACAGACCAGCTGTCCTCACTCTGCACTAAGGGACAGGGAACAGACCCTTTGCCTCTCAGCACACAAAAGGTTTCACTTGGAAAGCAGCAGAAGTGCCAAAGGCTTCTGCCTTAAAAACTGCTCTGGTGTGTTGGGGGAACTAAAGCAGAAGACACAAACCAAAAATCCCCTCAGCTCTGCTCTGCATTCAGGTGAGTCTGGAG
>NW_009953920.1:2697229-2708025 GCF_000747805.2 Chaetura pelagica
TTGCAGGAGTGTTGCTGGGTCAAGGGCATCTCTGCCAACAGGCACGGGAACCCTGAGGGCTGTGGGGGCGGCTGCTCAGGATGGGTGACTGCAAGAGGGCACCTGCTGGAGCAGCCCTGAGGGCTGGATCTGCCAGACACGGCCCCTGCTTTCCTGGGGCAGCCCGGGCGGGAATCCCTGGCCCTGAAGGGCTGCTCTTTGCCTTGGGGAAGGCCCGAAGGTGCTGCTGGGCCACACGGAGTCGCTGGCTTCAGAGATGGGACACGGGGAAACTGCTTCCTGCTGGGGAGACGGCGGCACCTGCCCGGAGCAGCTGAGAGCTCTGTGGAGCTCAGCGCGGTGCCCTTGCGGGCAGGTCCAGCCGCTGCCGGTTTCCCGCAGGAGCAGCCGGGAGGAAAGGAGCCCTCGGGGAGGCAGGCTGGGCTGTCCTGTGCTTCTCCTGGGGGTCTGGAGAGACCGTCTGAGACGCTCGTGTCTTTTGGAAACCTCTCAGTCCTTGGACCCGGAGGGGGCTGAAGGGTTTTGAGGTTGCTGCCTTAGAGCGTGACGTGCCAGTCACTCAGCGAGAAGTTTTACCTCAGGTAACTCATACCACACCTCCTGGTTAAACCAAGGTGACACCACTTGGCCCTCCAGCAGGGCAGTTGTTCCCAGGGTCTACTGTTAAGGGTGTAGGGTACGCATAGTTAAAGGTCGAATGGAAAGTATCTAGGGCTTAGCATGAAGCATCAAGTGTTAACGGTGTAGGTTTAAGAGTACGGAGTTAAACACCTAGGATTAAGGGTTCACCGTCTAGGTTTAAGTGTCAAAGGTTAACCGTGTAGCTTTAAGAGTCTAGGCTTCAGTGTCTAGGGTTAAACTTCTAGGGTAAAGGTTCTAGGTTTAAGAGTCTGTGGTAAAGTGTCTAGGATCTAGGGTTAACGTTCTAGGACATAGAGTTTAGCGTGTATGGTTAAAGGTCTAGTGTAAAGTGCCTTGCCGAGGTCCAAATCCCTGGCAAGCCGGGAAAGAACATGACACACCAATATGATGTAGGTTCATTCCAAGTTTATACAGCTGCGTGCAGATTATATAGTCTCAGGACAGCTGTCCATCCAGCAAAGCAAAGCTCTTACTTGGTTAATATATATTGTTCACACATACCAATTCCCCTTTTGATTGGTCCGTACTTTAAGCCCTTTATCTGACTCCCCTACATGTTTACCTCACTACCCGATTGCTATACATACCAGAGCTTCACTAGTTCCCACAGGAACGACCTTCACTGTTCCTCCAGCTGCCTGATGTTTCTGCCTAAAGTTTCTCATAATCATTCAGCAGATGATTGATGAATTGATTGATGGCCAGAGCCCCAACAGTGTCTCGGGTCTAGAGTGAAGTGTTACGTGTTAACAGTGTAGGTTTAAGAGTTTGGAGGATAAAGTGTTGAGGGTCTCGTCTCTAGGGTTTAAGATGTAGCGTAAAGGATCTAGGGTTAAGTGTTTAGTGTTAAGGGTCCAAGGTTTGGAGTTAAGTATCTAGGATCAAGGGGCTAGAGTCAAGTGTTAAGGGTCTAGGTTTTTAGGGTTAAGCATCTAGAGTTAGGAGTATAGGGTTCAGATTTTAGCATTAAGTGTCTAGGGTCTGGAGTTAAGCAGGGTTAGGGTCTAGGGTCATGGGTTAAGGGTCTAGGTTTTAGGGATAATTGTCTAGGGTTATGAGTATAAGGTTTGGGGTTAAGGGTTTAGAGTCTAGTGTCTACGGTTAAGGGTCTAGGGTTCACCATCTAGGTTTAAGTATTAAGGGTTAACAGTGTAAGTTTAAGAATCTGGACTTCAGCATCTAGGTTTAACGGCCTAGGATCTAGTGTTAAGGGTCTAGGTTTAAGAGTCTGGAGTTTAGCATCTAGTATAAAGGGACTAGGATCTTGTCTCTAGGATTAAAGGTGTAGGGTTGAGGGTCTAGTGTTAAGTGTTTAGGGTTAAGTGTATAGGGTCTAGGATCTGGAGTTGACCATCTAGGATCAAGGGTCTAGGTTCTAGTCTCTAGAGTTTAGGATGGAGGATTGAGGGTCTAGAGTTAAGCGTCTAGGGTCTGGAGTTAAGCATCTACGGTCTAGAGTTATGGTTTAATGGTCATGAGTTAAGGGTCTAAGTTTTAGGGTCTATGGCAAATTGCCTAGAGTCTAGGGTTAAGCTTCTAGCATAAAGCTAGAAGGTCTAGGGTTTAGCATCTAGAGTTAAGGTCCCAGGGTCTAGTGTTAAGAGTCTAGGTTTAAGAGTCTGGAGTTAAGCATCTAGGGTTGAGCATAGGGTTGAGGATATAGTCTCTAAGATTAAAGGTGTAAGGTTAAGGGTGTAGGGTTGAGCATTTAGGGTTAATGGTTGAGGGTCTAGCATCTGGAGTTAAGTGTCTAGGGTTAGGGGTCTAGGGTAAAGGGTGTATGGTAAATAATTTAGGGTCTAGGGTTAAGCTTCTAGGGTTAGTGTCAAGGGTTAAGAGTCTATGGCCTAGGCTTTAGTGCCAAGGATTAAGAGTCTAGGGTTAAGCACCTAGAGTAAAAATTCTAGAGTTAAGAGTATAGGGTTCACTATCTAGGTTTAAGCATCAAGGGTTAAATGTGTAGATTTAAGAGTCTGGACTTCAGCGTCTAGAATTAAGGGCCTAGCGTGTAGTGATAAGTGACGAGGTCTAGGTTTAGGAGTATGGAGCTAAGCATCTAGAGTAAAGGGTCTATGATCTAGTCTCTAATATTTAGCGTGTAGAGTTAAAGGTCTAGGGTTAATTGTATAGGGTAAAGGTTCTAGAATCTAGGGTCTAAGGTTAAATGTGATAAAGTGTCCAGCGTTAATGGTGTAGGGATAAGGGTTAAGCATATAGGGTTAAAAGGTCTACGATTAAGCGTCTAGTGTTAATGGTCTATGGTTAAGGGTATTGAGTTAAGCCTCAAGGGTTAAGGGTCTAGGGTTGTTAGTGGTCCTAGGTTAAAGAGTCTAGGGTCAAAATTTAGGCCTGAGCGTCTAGGGTTGAGCATCGAAGGTTAAGGGTCTATGGCTAAGGGTCTGGAATTAAGTATCTAGAGTTTAGGGTTAAGGCGCTGGGGTTAACAATCTAGCATTAAGTGTCTGGATTTAGGCATCTAGAGTTAATAGTATAGGTTCAAGTCTCCAGGGTTTTAATTTTAGGGATAAGGCTCATGAGTTAAGGGTCTAGAGTTAAGTATCAAGGTTTAAGGGCCTTAAGGCCCTTAAGGGTTTAAGCATTGAGGGCAACGGGTCTAGGTTTAAGAGTCTGGAGTTAAGCATCTTCCCTCTATGAGGATTTGAATTCTTTTCTGGTTCTGTTGCACTGAAGCAGCACCTCCTACGCCTTCTACACTGTCCATCACAGTTGTCAGTGGCCAATGGGAGGGCCAAATTGAACTAGAAACAATAGCCAAGTCCGCTCCTGTGTCCAAAAGAACCATAAGCTGTATTTTTGTGCTTTAACACTGCACTAACTAGAGGACGATTATCCATATGCATAGTAAGCAAAATAAGTCCTCCAGTTGAACCAAATCCTCCACAACCTCGCTCTGGAACTTGAAGAGTCTGTGCTGCATCCATTAGGTGTTGCATAGGAAAGAGTTGAGCAATCCTGTTCCTTTTGGGATAAACATAAGAGGAAATTGTGTCTGTATAACTGTTTCAATTTCTCCATGAAAATTTTGATCGATGATACCAGGAAGTACAACAGTCCTTTTAATCCACTGGACGAACGTCCCAACAATGATGCTCCATGTGTCTGTCCCTTAAGTATCACCGGTCCTTTAACCCCAGTAGGAATCTTTTAGGGTTTATTATCGATAAGAGTCACATCTATTGCGGTTGCCAAGTCCAAGCCGAGGCTGAGGGATGTTGCAGGCTGTAGCTTGCAGTTGTCGTCGCAAGATGGCGCTGTTGCTACATTAACTGCTGTTGGAGTCGTCGTGCTGCAGTTCTAAGCGCTCTTTTTCTAGTTTCCCGACTTTCTGCAACAGGCTTCTGTAGTATGGTTGTTCATCTCGCAGTTTTGACACCAACAGGAACAACAGGTCGTTGCACCTGGCACTGACGTCGCAAATGTCCTCTGCGCCCACACCGGAAATATTTCAAGGCTTTATGCTTAACAGTCTTACTACTTTTCTGGGATCCCTCTTGTTGAAGATGTGCCAGGGCTGCAAAGGCTTGATTCTGGGCTTGCACTAGTAAAAAATCTCCTTCACTGCATCTACTAACATTGCCTGTGATCCTACCGGCACCCGACTCATCCGCCCTAACTTTTCCTCTAGTGTGGCATCCCCAGGCAGTGTCACAATAGTAGCTCTAGTAGCAGCATTACTGTTCTCCATAACACATTGCCGTAATAATGCTCCCTTCATCCACTCCTGCACATCTGAATGATTCAGTGCATCTGTAACCCTACCCACAAAGCTAGCAAATGACTGTTCCCTGCCTTGCTTAATTGACATGTAGGGTGGGTGGTGTTGTCTTAACTAATGTCATAGCCTCCCGAGCTAACAGCATTGATTCTGTTAATACAGCTGGACCTAGTTGTACCTGCATATCTATAGTAGCAAAAGGACCTACACCCATCAAATGATCCACCGTAATAGCAAGCAATGGGTCCTGCTGATATCGAGGGATAACTGCCCAGATACAAAGTCTATTCCAATGCGCTTGCCACAACATTTATTGCGACTGCGTCATAATCATTCTCACAATGGTCTTAATATCCTCTGGACAAAGAATTCCACTGCCCCAAATATAATTCAACATTTACCTAGCCAGTTCACTGTGTAACCCAGAGTCATTTACCGTAGGCACGCAACTGTGACAACAGCAGGATACTGAGGTCCGTGGCTTTTTGTGGGCGCAGCTCCCTCAGAGCTTGGCAGCAGCAGTGGCTGTGCCCCCTCAGCGGCAGTGGCTTGATTTCCCCAGCCCCGATGGTTGCTGGAAATACTTGGCGGTTCAGGAGTCAGAACACCGGCACATTGACTGCCACAACTCAGACTCATTTCCCGGGCAGGCAGGCAGGTGAGCAGGCCTGGCCGAGTCCTGGCACCCGGCTCCGCAGCAGGGCAATTCCAATGAGCAGCAGGGGGGTGTCCCAGAGACAATTAGCACCCGTGAGCCCCAAGTTAGGGCGGTAACTATTAGGGGAAATTCATAAATTGTTGTCCATTCTTCCTCCCTTGTACCACATCTTTTTGTTTTGCTTTCATTTGTCCTTGAGCAGCAGGCCTGTTTTTGTCTGCTTGGTATACTCAGCAGAAGGCCTTTGCTGACTTAAAAGGCATTTTTTTTTAGACTTATTCTCACAGACTGGCACAGGGTCCTGATGAACTGGGAGAGTGTCCTGAGGGACTGGAAGGGGATCCGGAGGGCCACCTCGAGGGGTTCTGAGGATCTAGGAGGGGGTCCTGAGGGTATCTGGGAGAGGATCCTGTGGGACTGGGAGGAGGACCTGAGAACCACCGGGAGAGGGTGCTGAGGGACTGATACATGCTCCTGAGGGCTACTGGGAGAGGTTCTTGAGGTAGTGGGAGGGGGTCCTGAGGGTCACTGGGAGAGGGACTGGGTGAGGGTCCTGAGGAAGACTTGGAGAGAGGGTTGTGAGGGGTTCGTAGTGTGTCCTGAGGACTGCTGTGATACATTGGGGGGGGGGTGGGGGGGAGGGGGGGGGTCCTAAGGGGTCACAGGGAGATTATCCTGAGGCACTGGGAGGGGATCCTAAGGGCCACTGCAAGAGGATCCTGAGGGTCTGGAAAGGGGTCCTGAGGGACTGGTAGGGGGTCCTGAGGGCAACAGGGAGACAGTCCTGAAGAACTGGTCCTGAGAGACAGGGATAGGGTCCAGAGGTCCACTGGGATAGGCCCCTGAGGAACTGGGGGTGTGTCATGAGGGTAACTGAAAGAAGGTCATGAGTGAGTGGGAGAGGGTCCTGAGAGCCACTGGGAGAGGGACTGGGAGGCGGTCTTGAGGGCAACTGAGACAGGATCCTGAGGGACTGCAAGAATGACCTGAGGGACTGGTAGGGCATCGTGAGGAAACGGGACATGTTCCTGAGGGACTGGCACAGGCTCCTGATTGACTTGGAGAGCTGTCCTGAAGGCCAGTGAGAGAGTGTCTTGTGGGACTGGAAGTGCCTGGAGGGCCACTGAGATAGGTGGGGAGGGACCCTCGCCTTAAGTCCCGGGGCTGGGGGATTTTCTTTCTGGACACTTCTGTGGGTAATTCAGAACCAGTCCCGGTTCTTCAGACGGGACTTCGACCAGGCCCTGTACTTCGGCCGGAATAATGAATCAACGGCCACTAGATGTCGACAGAGACCTCGGCTGGCTGTTCCTCTGTAGCCCCGGCTCCTCGTAGGGCCATGGGACATCAGCTGGGACTTTGGCCATCCCGTAGACTTCGGCCCTAGGATCTTCGCAGGGACTCTAACCGCTCTGGGACATCGGCTGGGACTTCGGCCATCCCCATGGTCTTTGGCCCGTGTCAGGAATTAGCAGATCCTGGACCTCTCCTAGGATCTTAAATGGCTTTGAGATATCCAGGGGATTTTATCCGGACCCAGCACCTCACCCAAAACTTTAGCAGCCACAGGATTACTGCTAGGACTTTAGCTAGCCCTGAGACTTCAACTCTCCTGTAGATTTTGGCCCTACGATCTAATCAAGGACTTCCACCGGCCCTGGGACATCAACTGAGATTTTGGCCAGTTGAGACTTTGGCAGGCCCCGGGATTTTGGCCAGGATTTCAACTGGCCCCAGACTTTGGCTGAGATTCATCAAGCCCTGAGACTTTGGCCGTCCTGTAGACTTTGGCCCTGGGATTTAGACAAGGAACTCCAAATCATCCAGGACTTCAGCTTGAAGTTCGGCTGGCCCCAGTACTTCAATGGGCCCTGGAACTTCAGGGCTTTGGCTGCCCCTAGATTTGGCCAGTGTCAGGAAATCGGAGGCCTTTGGAACTCACCAGGCATCTTGGCTGGCGTTGGCCAGCCACAGAACTCCACCAGCCTCAGGACTTCAGCTAAGGTCTCCGGTAACATCTAGGGGCTGTTGATTTTCACATTCAGCCAGAAGTTTTAGTGACGGCCGAAGCCCTGGGTGCTATACCAAGACTGGCTCAGATCTCAGGAGAGTTCCATGGGCCATGGACATTCTGAGACCAGCTAAAGTCTAGGAGGCAGCTGAAGTCCTGGCCAATGTGCCGGGGCTGGTGGAGTTCCCTGCCTAGATCCTAATCTGAAGTCTACTGGATGGCTGAAGTCTGGCAGAAGTCCCTGCCAGGCTCCCTGCCAAAGTTCCATGGCCAGCCAAGGCCTCAGGTGACATCTAGAGGCCATTGATTTGGCCAGCCACAGAACTCCACCAGCCTCAGGACTTCAGCTAAGGTCTCCGGTAACATCTAGGGGCTGTTGATTTTCACATTCAGCCAGAAGTTTTAGTGACGGCCGAAGCCCTGGGTGCTATACCAAGACTGGCTCAGATCTCAGGAGAGTTCCATGGGCCATGGACATTCTGAGACCAGCTAAAGTCTAGGAGGCAGCTGAAGTCCTGGCCAATGTGCCGGGGCTGGTGGAGTTCCCTGCCTAGATCCTAATCTGAAGTCTACTGGATGGCTGAAGTCTGGCAGAAGTCCCTGCCAGGCTCCCTGCCAAAGTTCCATGGCCAGCCAAGGCCTCAGGTGACATCTAGAGGCCATTGATTTCCCCTTTCAGGTTGAAGTCCCAGGGCTGGCTGAAGACCTGGCAGCTATACCAATGCTGGCTGAGATGAGACGTGAGTTCCGATTTCCTACGATCAGCTGAAGTCCCTGGGCCCACCCAAGTGACCACCAAAGTCCCAGCCGATGTCCCTGGGCTGGTGGAGGTCCCTGCAAACATCCTAGGACTGAAATCTGTAAGATGGTCAAAGTCCTGGCTGGCGTCCCAAGGCCCTAAAAGGACCTGGGGCTACTGAGGACACAGGGCTGGCAGAGCTCTCTGTCTACATCTGGGAGCCATTAGTTTCACGAGTCCAGCCAAAGTCGCAACTGGACGAAATCCTAGCCGATGACCCAAGGCCAGTGGAGGTCCCTGATTAGATCCTATCATCGAAATCTACAGGAGGGTTGAAGTCTCAGGCATAGCCAAAATTTTGACCAGAATCCCAGGCCCAGCTGGGACTGGGAGGAGGTCCTGAGGGAATGGAAGAGGGTCTTGAAGGCCACTGTGAAAGGGTCCAAACAGAGTGGGGTAGGGTCCTGAAGCCTACTGGGAGAGAGACAGGGAGACTGTCCTGAGGCCAACTGGATTGTATCCTGAGAGACTGGTAGAGGGTTTTGGGGGCCCAGGAAAGGATCTTGAGGAACTGGAAAAGGGTATTGAGACCACTGGGAAAGGGTCCTGAGGGACTGGGTTGGGGTCATGAAGGTCCCTGGCAGAGGGTTATGAGTGAATGGGAAAGGGTCATAATGGTCATTGTGACAGGTTCTTGATGTACGAGAAGGGGTTCCAGAGGGCCACTGGAAGAGATTCCTGAGGGAATGTGAGGGGGTCCCTAGGGACTGGGTCTTGAGGAAATGGGAGCGGGTCCTTAGGGGCCTCTGGGATAAAGTCCTGTGGCATGTGAGAGAGTTCTGAGAACTAGAATGTGATCCTGAGGGAGTGGGAGAGATCCCTGAGGGGCAGTGGATAGGATCCAGGCCTTTCTGCCTTCCTTCCTGCCTTCCTTCCTTCCTGCCTTCCTTCCTTCCTGCCTTCCTGCCTGCCTGCCTGCCTGCCTTCCTTCCTGCCTTCCTTCCTGCCTTCCTGCCGTCCTTCTTTCCTGCCTGCCTGCCTTCCTGCCTGCCTGCCTTCCTTCCTGGCTTCTTTCCTGCCTTCCTTCCTGCCTCCCTTCCTGCCTAGAATAGTCCTTTTGATAAGAGAAAAAGCTGAGCATCAGTGACACATCTGAGCTCTTACAGATGCTCAGGTACTTTTATGGCAGAGAACATTTTGTACCATTGGCTGTAAAACAAGAAACGAGCATCCTGGTGGAGGACCCTTGACTGGGGAGCTTTCCTCTAGCAGAGAGAAGAGAAGCTGTGTTTGCCATTCTCCCACAAAATCTCTTTCCCCTGATCTCCATTGTGAGACTTGTAGAACCATTTTTATTAGCTGTAGGTATTCACGTTGATGGTGTAGGATATTATATGTAACTTTATTTTTACTTTTCTTGCATCATGACAATTTACTGTAGTAGAAACTAGTATGGAAACTAGTTATTGGATGTTCCTTTAAACAAAGCCCAAGCTCTGTGCCAGTTGGAAGGCTATGTCACAGCTAGGTACGTAAAATAAACAGTCTTGAAGGTGCTGAGTACTCACATCTTGGCACCTCTGAAGCAGAGTGTAGTTTGAAACGTACATATTGCCTGGATGCTCTCTCTAAACACAGAAAACCTGCTCAAATCACAGTGCACATTCACACGTTGCTTAAACCCATGACTTAAACCCCAAAGAAAGCTGGCCAAATTATTTGTGCTCTTCCTTAAGCCGTATCTGCTCTTATGTTAGTAAGGACGCTATATCAATCTGTGATGTATGCATCTTCATGCTTATCACTGCACTGTAGTGTCTTCTGGCAGGGGCAGCTTGCAAACACTCCTTGAAAGCAGAAGTGGCAATCCCTCTGCTGAAGGATGATCTTCCTGAGCTATGGTTTATTTATGGCTTATGGCATTTTATACGATTTGCTTTCCGCTAAGGAGAAAAGCTAGCACACAAATGACAGGAGGTTCACTGACATGCTTAAATGTCTGCAGAGCTATTTCAGCACTGTGGATTCTCAGTCTTCTCTGTGGTTTCCCAAATTTCTATTCCCTTTGGCCTACATAACAGTATAGATCAGAGTTTGTGCACTGAATGGTTTGCTTCTGGAGGCTCAGGAAATGCATAATTCTGGTACTATGTTTGACTCCAAATCTCCAGAAATCTTTGAAAGCATCATGATATTCAAGTGTGCAAAGTGAATAGGAGCAACCCTTTGTTCTTGTGTATGACATGAAAGCCTTCTAGAAATTAAAAAGTTTTAGCGTACATTTTACCTTTAACAATGACAGTAGTGACAGTGATTCGATGTTCTACTGAAAGGCAGCTATTGAGGTGGAGGGTACATGTACCCAGAAACACACTCTGTCTCTCTATTACGGACTGGTACAATTATTCTCAGCCAGGAAAAGGCTGCTTCTCAGTCTGATGCTTCTTGCTGGAGATGCTAATCTCCTAGAGAGCAAGCTCCAGGAACACAGTATTGATGAAAGACTAACTGTACAATTCCCTGGACAGAGTCATGCAGAGATGAGAAGAAAACATACAAATACATTAAGCATTTTCATAGAGTTCCTGGCTGCTGCGGTGCTGTGCGGGGTTCAGCATCGCGCTTCCCACGGCCGACTGTAAATATGCGTGCTGAGATGCTGGTGCTGGAAGAGTTGAAGGAGAGCTAACAGAGGGGACTGCAGCCCCTCGTACATCCACCCCGTCTGCCAGGGTAATGTGGCAAAAGGGGAGAGGCTTTTCTGCCTCCCAGAGAGGGCGAGGGGGAGCCATCTTCTCGGTCACTCGGGACTAGAATCCTCCCCATGGACCCTTTTCTCCACAAACACGCACCCGGTGCCGTGGGTGGGGAGACGCATCCCTCGTGCTTTGGCTTTCGGAAGGCCTGGAGGCTGGTCCTTGCACGCCCGCACTTGCACACACACACACGCACACACATCGCTCCCTCTCCCCGCGCTGCGCACACACTCACGCCCCCCCACCCTCCCCTT
>NW_009953920.1:2708430-2713586 GCF_000747805.2 Chaetura pelagica
AGCCCTGCGGCCCAGCGCGCTGTCCGTGACTCCGGTCCCCGCGGCTCCGTGTCCGGCTCAGCAGCCCAAGGGCAGCCACTCACGTCCGGGGGGAGCCCCGAAACACCCAACAGGGCGCGAAGCCTCTAAGGGAAAACGATCCCGCCGACTTACAGCGTTGGTCTGGCTTTCCGTGTCAGGTCTCGAGGCCGATTCCAGGGGAGACCTGTCTGGCCGTGGGGATTGGTTTTCTTACTGCAGGCAGGGGGTCGGTTACCGTTTGAGTGGTTGAGTTACGAATGGACAGTTGTAAAAGTGCAGAGATCCTTCAGATCTTTCACTTAAAGTAAGAGTAGCGTTACTGACAGAAAAACGTTTTTTTTAACTTGTCAGGTACCTTGTTTTAGGACCTCTAGGTTTGCAGTGAGGTCAAAAGTTACCGAGAGAAGTCAAATTCTGATCTTCACTCAACAGTGAACCCACAAATGGGAAGTGGTTAGTTCAGGCCTCGTATATTTAGAAGGTTTACCTGAGGAATTTATAATTGTGTTGCCGCTTCCAAAGTACAAAGTGGGTAAACACTGCACATCTTTCTATGAAAAGACTCACAAAATAATAGATAGTTGTATTAGCAGCATTCAGGAGCATTGTCTTGACCTGGTCTGTCAAAACAATGACGCGTCAAACACATACATTTTCTGATTCTCTGTGGTTTGAGGACTGCTGAAATCTTACCTTAATTGCTCAGTTTTTCTGTTATTTCCCAACTGAAAAGAAATAGAAAAAAAAAACGCCAATATCTCTCTTGACTTGTGGAAGATTTATGCTGTCTCGAAATCTGGGAACCAGGCACTAATCTTTTTCTATAGGAAGACATTCTGATGTTACTGTGACTTTCACAAATCAAATTGCTCACTGGAGATTTATTTTTAGCGAACGAGTGTTCCTCTAGTTCAGAAAGCTACAGAATGACATTTTCCACCGGAGAGACATTCGTAAATCAGTAGTGCTAGACAGTTTTGACGGTGCTAGTTGTTTTAATAGAATAACACAGGGGAAAAAAAAAAGTAAAGATTCCTGTTAACTGATAATGCATTACTTTTGATTGAAATCTGAAGGAACAGATATAATCAAGAGCTAATGAAATTAGACTAATTTCCTAGTAGAAAAGCCCAGAAAATCTTATGGTGTGAAATCAACCTTTTTATTAAGGAAGCCTTAAGTTGTAGAAAACTGAAGTTCTTCTTTGAGTAATACGAACACACTTTTAATACCAGTTGTTTTAGGATTTTTTTTCTTGACTTGAATGTGCTTTCCTGCCTTTTTCCTCATAGCTTATTCTGATTAACCGGAGACTCATGTCTTATTAAGGTAAAACTCTTGCTAGGATTCTTGTGTTAGCGCTCACTGAATCCAGTAGGAAGCTTGGGGGACTTGTCTATGTGGGGACTGTACCTCTGTAAACTCACACCACTGCTTTATGCATATCTTTCTGCCTAGGGCTCTTGAAACATTGTCAGTATGAAGAACCATCTGTCCTTCATGTGTTGTCCCTCCTTAGGGGCAATGGCAAAAAAGGCAGTGTGTTTGTTGGAAGGTCAGTGATTGTAGGAAAAGTTAGGTTTGTTGTGTGTGTTTGCGTATTGAGGGGGAAGGAATGTGTGAACTGAGGTACGTGGTGCTGATAAAATCCAGGATGGAGTGAGATGTAGAGCTGGAAAAGTCAGCTGTCAGGTAAAATTCTCTGTACTTTGTCCTAGCAGAGATGGAGATACTTAGAAGTTACCTACTTAATGCAAGATCTAAGCGCCTCAGAACTAACAATTATTTACCATATTACCAGATTATTTTAGTCCACTTCTGTGAATGGAAACAGAAGAAGATAAAAGGAGAAATTGAAAGGCTATGACTTTCAACAGACCAAGTAGGTTTTTTACACAAGTAGTTGCTGTTTTGGCACCCTTGTCCAAGCATTAGCTTCTTTATTCTTTGCGTAATACCTGCATTTTGGTTGTGTTTTTTGTATATGCATTGAAAGTTGCTACCAGAGTAAAGCTTATTTAAAAAAAAAATTAAAAATTCTAGAGAAATCTTTCTCTGTATCTGTATGTATACCCAGAGAGGGAGAGATGGTGTGGTTCTTCTCTAGAGCAGTTTTCCTACGCAGATGTCAAAGACTATCCATAGTTGTTATTGTTAGCTTTTCATAATCCCCTTTCACAGCAGTTAGAGAGGCTTAGCATTTTGGCCAGAGGCGAGCAACAGGGCAGTCAGAAACCTGGGAATATAGCCTTGCTTTCTCTTTTAAGGACCATATATCATTCTGCAAACAACCATGAAAAAGAGACAGAAATGGCAACATCCTGCAATGCTGCGACCCGCTCTGCTTCCTCTGTATAGCTTCTAATGAGATGTGCCATCATCAGACTTTCAAGAAATAAATTGAACTTGCCCCTTCTCAAAAGACCTGCTGGAAACTAACCCAACAGGCTGTCATCTCCTGATAAAAACTTTGGTGATTTGAAAAACTGGGAGTGTTTTGTTTTGGGCACAACACAACAACAAACAGCCGCATGGCCACTCACTCATATCCCCCCTCACACACATTCTGGGGTGAGGAGGACAAAGCTCATGGGTTGGAGACAAAGGACAAGGAAGGTTCTTCACTGATTAAGCTCCTGGGCAAAACAGACTCAACTTGGGGAAAAAATAATAATTTAATTGCACACTAATCAAACACACAGAGGACACAGACAACACAAAGAGCAGGGCTTACATACGTTATCCCCAACCATCCCTTCTTCCCATGCCCAAATTCCTTTGTTCCTGGTTTCTTTCCCTCCTTCCCCCCAGTGGCACGGAGGGACAGGGGATGGGGTTTAAAGTCAAATCACAGTCTATTGGTTCTTCCTCAGGATGAAGGATTCCTTAGTCTTTCCCTGCCTCCCCAGGGGGTCTCTTCCAATGGGAGAGTGTCTTCCACGGACTTCTCCTTCACAAGTCCGTCAAGTCCTAGGTCCTGAGCAAGCTGCTCCAGTGTTGGCTTCCCACAGAGTCACAGGCTGCTTTGGGAGCAACAAAGTCCCCTGGCACC
This sequence comes from Chaetura pelagica, assembly GCF_000747805.2. Lineage (NCBI taxonomy): Eukaryota > Metazoa > Chordata > Aves > Apodiformes > Apodidae > Chaetura > Chaetura pelagica. The sequence goes on from NW_009953920.1 coordinate 2,711,504, forward strand.
GGGGTCTTCCACAGCTGCATAATCCGAGTCCACTGGCCATGAAATCCAAGTCCACTGGCCAAGTTCACCCTTCCTGCCATCTTCTGGGAACGTTCTACCACATTCCTCCATGAGTGCAGGGGGACAGCCTGCCATCTCGCCATAGGTTCCAGGAATGCTTGTTCTAGAGCACCTTCTGCACCAACCACCAGCACCACTCTGCCTCCTCAACACAGCTCTTCCTCCTTTTTTTTAAAGTGCTAGTTCTACTCAGGTCTTACCTCAGTTCTTTTGTATGTTAATCACAGGGGCACATCTCTTGTCCCTCTTGGGGACAAGAGCTTGTCAGCTCCTTGGCTGGTTTTGGAGCAGGAGGAGCTTTTTAGCTTCTTACAGGAGCCACTCTTGAGGTCCTTCCCCCACTATCAAAAATTCTGCCACACCAAACCAGCACAGGGAGTAAAGAAAATAAAGGGGAATGGACATGATAGCACGTGGTGATCTAGATTGTTGTTTTACTCTTCTCTGAAAGTATCTGCACTCTACGGGTTGAGGATAGGTGTGACACATCCTGTGTGACGTTGTTATAACCAGATCAGAAAATGCAAAAAACACATTTTCCTGTGTGCAGGGGGATTTGTGACCACAAAACTGTGAGCTTTTATTTGGCACTTGGTTTATCACAGCTTCCCCGCCTGATACTGGTGTAGATACTCAACCTCTCCTCTGTAAAAGATGGACATGTCTTCTTAGTGCTTCCCTCGCATTTTAAATTCTGTTTCATTTACCTCACCATGTCTTGTGAACAATAGTGCAGCAATTACTATGGAGGATCTAGATATCAGTTATAGGAATTGCAAAGAATTGGAGGTACAGTCTGTGGTTCTCAGGGTGAGCATGTAGTACACCAATCTGCATATAGATTGTTTCCTCAAGATGGTTAGGTTTGGCTTCCACTAAGATTGTGTGCTTTTAGTTTTATCTTCAGTTTTCTGCAGTTGATAAGATACATTTTCAAGTGAGGATTAAAGAAAAACCTGCCCTGGGACTCAAGTAAATTTACTAGCATAACAGCTAATAGCTTGGAAAGAAAAGTGTTACATTTGTGAAAGAAAAAGAGCCATCAGAATGCATATTTGAGTTTCAGCTCTCTGAGGTGGATGCAAAAGAATTTTCTAATGCATGAATCCTTGCTCTTCAGAGTTTCAGTACATTCTGGCTCGTTATTAAGACAGAGATTAATGCTTCTCTGGAAAAAAATATGTTCCTTAGAAGGATCTAAATTCTCTCAGATGTATGTATGCAGTAATTTGCAGTTAACTCAGTTAAGAACTTGATGTATCTTAGGGTAGGCACTGTCTAGATCAATATAACTGGGACTGATATTCTGCTATGTATATCTTGATTCATGTTACTAGAGTGACACAAAGAGTATGAACAAGAAGCAGGAGGCACCCATCTGTGTGAAATACTCATTTAATCTCTGATGCAAAGCTAACACTGTAAGAATTTGTCAGCAATTTTTTTTTTTTAGCAGGACATAATAAAATGAAGCCACATCCATCCAAGGTGTATTTGTAAATCTTAAGTGTGGCTGTAGCTGTGTGAACACTGTGGGCTTCTGTTAATAGAATCCATCCGGATGTTATACAAATCCCTGATCGGAAGCATAGTCTGTGTTTCCGTTTGGATGCTCTTCAGATGTACCTATGATAGGGTAGCATCCACATGAGAAGCTTACGAGTTTTGAAGGTAATGTTTATCAAAATGTAAAATTCAGTGTACAAAAGGGGGGAGACCATGAAACATAATACTACATTGCAAAATTAATAGAGCATACATTTATGATTCTGTGCTTGCTTAATTTTAATAGCAAAAGAATTTATTTGCTCCGCACTTTAAAATGTGCGGTTCACTTAAATTTTGAGCAAATGCATTATCTTCTCAAACTTTTTTACCCTCAAGAAATTTACAGTAAATATATCCCTGTTCCTAGTCTTTAATGTTGAAAGTTATGGGAAAGACTTGTGTAGATAGACACATGACTCAGACTTTTAAAGGATAGATAAAAATAATTTGAAAACCTAATGTTCTCTAGGTGTTA
>NW_009953920.1:2713634-2723574 GCF_000747805.2 Chaetura pelagica
TGAATGGGCATTCTGACTGTTTTGTTGGAACCTAAATTATGCTTGTTTGCTTCTATCTGCACTAATTATTTTATATGATAATATGGAGGTATCTAATTAAGCTCTCTTTTTCTCCCCCCTTTAGTTAACTGTCTAATGATGCTTGGATTTGCAGGTGAGCTTTACTTCTAAAATTCACACTTCTGTTTCTGCTTTGTTAGTGGCAGCCATTTGAGAAATGTCTCTGTTCTATATAATTTAAATTAGTCAACTGTCATGCATTTTTTACAGTTGGCCTTCTCCACTGATCGTATGAGCAAAGTATGTTGTCTTGTTTTGTAAAGGTTGGCTTCAATAGTGATGGTAAAATTGTGGATATGTTAATAATTTTGAATCCCTTTGGCCAGGGATTTAGACAGAAACTCTCATGTCATCAGGTTGTACCTGTCAAATGACTCTGTCATAACTTTTTCTATTCCCTTGCAAAATATTTGATTTCTAAAGAGAGCCAAATGAAAAAAAAAAACAAGGCCATGGAAAAATCCATATAAACACTCTGCTTGGAAGAGGCTCGAGTGAATTTTCAGTGCACATGATGTAATGGAGGAGAAATTTGTATTCTCTTGGATTTATAGGTTTATTAATCAAGTGGTTGCTTGCTGTTTAGAATACCCTGCCAGGGAAGGCAGCTTTGCTTAACCTTTATCAAAGCATCAACACAAGATTTATGTTGCCAGGTATGCAATATTCGTATCTGGTTTTAAATTCTGCCTAGCTTTAGTGTTCATCTGCAGGTCTAGCTGTGGAAAGTGTAACTTTTAAGTACTGCAGCTGCCAGATTAATTGGAGGGAATGTTTAAATAGGCAGGATCTGTGCTATCATGTTAACTTCCCAAGGACAAAAATACACTGTCCCTGTTTCATAATTTTCACCATTTCTATCACTGGTGATGAATATTAGTTCTTATGTTTTTCTGAAGTGAATGAAGACTCAATGTTAGTTCTAAGAGCTCTAACAATCAGATATGATGAAGGAGGTAGGGTCAGATCCCCGTGAGTCAGTGACTTGCTAGCTGTACACGTGGAGAGGTTTGTGGTATGCATGAAGTAGTAGGTTTAGGGTCACAGGTTCATCATAGGCTGTCCAGTTAAGGGCCTGCTGCTCTTGAAAAGCAAAGCAAAGTGTTTCTTTGGTCAGATGTGATGGCTGTCTGTTGTTTGGCACATGGTATCACTGAGTCAGTGACTTCCCACCTAAGGACTCAGCTGTACTATCTGGACTTAAATTGCAAGACATTCCAGCTCAAGGTCCTAAGGAGCCATCTCCGTGATGGGTGAGGCATCTAAAAAAATACAATCACATGCTCCATTTCCAGTGGAGATATTGAGGTTTCTGATTGAAGTCTGGGTAATTATGGGAAGCCTCACACCAGTCATGTTGCCGTAGGTTTTTTTGGACTAAATAGTAAGGAGCAGTGCACTTTTGAGCATGAGGGCTGCACCTGGCTTCTTGTCAGCTAAAGGCGTGTCCACCTTTACCTCATTTCACCGCACAGTGGATTTGGCTGTCACCACACAAAATTAGGAACAACAAATCGCTTCAGTAGTGAAGTCCTGCTTTAAAAGTAACTAATAGAAGGAATAGGAATACCTCGTCTCCCTGGTTTAAATAGAGTCTCAGTGAAAATGTAGGTTCAGAAGGAAAAACTGCAAGACCTGATTCTACTTGACTTACTTTTTCTATGCTTAAAAATGATGAAGTGGTTTCTTCTTGTTTTGTTATTCTTAAAAAAAGCTGTTCCTCCAGAGTGCTCAGGAGGGTTAACTAGCTCATGGATTTGTTAGCATTGTAGTTTTGTTCAGCTTAATACTTTTTTCAGATTTGTGCTTCTGTAAAGGGAAGCACGAATAGCTCATTTAATTTAGGCATCTATATTAAATATGTTGACATACATATAGGTAGTTTTTCATATTCTACAAAATTTATGCATTTTGTATATAGAAGAACATTCAAAATAGTGGCATTTATAATGGTAAACTAATTTAGCTAATTAATCAAAACAGCCTTATCAAAATCAAATGCATTCATTAGTCTGAATAGAATTTTTTCAGAATTTATTTTTATTAGAAACACCAAAATTCTATCATGTATTCCAATGTAGGCATGGGCTAGGTGAGAAACATTTTGACTCTAAATGTTGTGGAGTTGACATTACAAATTACAAAATATAGGAGGCTTACTCAAATCAAAGTTAACTCTTTCTTTGCTAGTAATTGTATGCTGTAACATCAACATCTGATAATGGTAGATAATTGTGGATATAAAGTGGATATACTAAAAGCTGAATTGTGATTGTGGGAATTCAAACCCTTTAGTTGGTAAGTTGTACAAAAATTTCTGATGTTGAAGTACATTTGAAGTCATATAGTTAGCTGAATGTGATGTGTAAGCTTGAGAAGTTTTTTCTACACTGAAGTATATGATCAGTAACTCCAGTTAGGTTTTAAGTAAAAATGCAAATGAGCAGTTGTAAGTTTGTATGAGAAGAAACTAAGTAAAGATTAGAAAAGTGACTAAGTACATTCCTCCATGATAGGTCTAAACCGATTATACTATATATGGTAACCTATAGTATTTTATACTAAGTTATTTTTGCAATAAGCTTATGGAAAGGTATATTTTACCTGTTTTCTGAAATTGTTTAGAAAGCTGAATATTAGGTGTACAACATCAGTGGCTAGCAGAATTATGTCAAGAAATTAATGAGTGATGTGTTCATGCTTCTGTTTCAGTTTTTGAGACTTAAGGTGCTTTCTGATTTTGCCTAGGTGCACATGAACAGACTAATTTCTGCAATGAATTTCTCATGTTTCAAAAGTTGCCTGCTTGTGGAAAATCCTTTGAAGATATGATGAAGAAAGTGGACTCTGAAAAATGGTGCAACTTGACAGAATTTATCATGTAAGAGTCAGGTTTGGTTTTGATAGTTGTCACCTTACAGTGGTGTTTGTCCTTTAAAAAAATGATTACCCAAGAAAAATGTAACATCTACATCCCTAATATATCCTTAATGCATGTAAAATGTTTGTGTTCCAGATAAATGGAAACCCTCCTGTATTTGCTTGCCAGTTGCAGAGAGCTGCACTGTAGCTCTGAAGTTCCTGCAAAATGGCCCCATGCAGACAGAGAGACTCAGCTCTTTACTGTGCAAAATAGAGCACTTTTTAATAGAGAATAACCAGTGGGCTAATCAATAATAGCTGCTATTGCTTTTATGTCACACAGTTATGTTTGTATTTAATATATATTTCTGTGCATTTTAGGCAAATATTACTTCAAATATATTTTTTTCTGTGAAACCACTGAAGAAATGTACTTTTAGAATCACACTATTCTATCTCTTGGTAACAATGCAATTCACTCCTCTGTTTTCTTTTTTTTCAGTAAGATGACAGTAACATTTCCTCAGACAGTTTCAGAAATCCACCTTTTGCAGATCGCTTTGTAAAAGGGAAAATGGCTTGTCCTACTGAAACTACTACAGCTTGTTTCTTTGTCTGCCAGATAGCATGGAGAAAGTGAACATGACTCTTTTATCTGGATGACTGAAGTACTGCAAGACTGATAGTAGTAAGGGTGGTGGTTTTATTTTCTTATCTCTACTCCTGTTCTGTAGTTGCTGGAGGTATTTAAATATATAACTATAAAGCTGCACACTTCAAAGTTTGCTCTGAGGAAACTCACAGTGCTTGTGTTTTGGGGGCTTTGTTGGCTGTGTGCAGCATCTACTTCAGAGCATGTCTGCTCATGCATAATCCTTCTTGCCCTGAGTACCCTCTACACCAACCAAAACCAGAGGAAGCTGCAGGTGTTCAGCACTTCAGAAAATAAGATTCAAGTGAACTACCTCTGGTGTAGTATGAGCCAGCCTAAAGCAGAATATTTTCATGGTATTGAAACTATGCTGGTGTTGTTTCAGGGATGTTTCTGAGGCAGGGTTAAGCTAGCTGCTACCCATTGGTTACAGTGTCATTTAGCCTCAGATATATTCTTGTCTTGTTTGAGCTTTGGTCTTGTCTAGGATTGAGTGATGCACTTCATGTGATGCAAGATTTTGCAGTCAACTTCAGCAAGATTTTAACTAGGTGATTACCAAGAGACACAATACACAATGAAATGTTGGACTACTGTGCTATGCTGCAGCAGTTCCTCAGAGCAGCTATGGGTTGGGGACTGGCTCTTCTGTCCTGGCTCTAGCTCTTCTCCAGACGTTGGAGGATTGGGCTGAAGCAGGATGAACATTTAATTTTGGAAGAAGTGGTGGAATAATGGTTTTAGCATAGAGTTGGAACATTTTGAGGAAAGTGGTGTCAAATAAGGCATTATTTGTAGCAAACTTTACAAGGTGAATGAACAAAGCAACTGATGTGTTTGGGAGAAAGCAGAATTACCTTAACAGCTTACTGCATTACCCACGAAGTATACTGAGTCCGTAGGCAAATGCAATCCCACAAACAGGTTTATATTTTCCCAAGGAAGAAGCAAACAGTGCTGTCTTTCCCAGCCAGTTCTCCACATGGATTAGAGGGACCTTATCTCTCTCTGCAACATGGAGGTATTTTGTTTGGTCAGGGCCAGGTCAATTACCTGATCCTCTGATACTGACTAGCCAGGTAGTTTCTGCTAATTTTGCATCCTGCTGCTTATGTGTCCCAGCACCAATACCTTTCAGTATGGTCTTTGACAGTTTATTGTACTGCTCAGTCTTTCTGGCAGTTGGTGTGTAATAGGGAATGTGATGCACCCAATCAGTGCCATGTTCCTTGGCCCAAGTGCTAATCAGGTTGTTTTGGAAATGAGTCCCATTGTCTGACTCCATTCATTCTTAGGTTCTGTGTTGCTACAGAACTTGCTTTTCAAGGCTCAGGATGGAGTTTTGGGTAGTGGTTTGGGTTACAGGGTATGTTTCCAACCATCTGGTTGTTACTTCTACCATGGTAAGCAGATTATTTTCGCTTTGGTGGGTTTTGATGTAGTAAGTCTGCAAGGCTTATTATGTTATTGATGTAAGGATCTGAAATACAGCATTACCTTGAGGATCTATTAAACTTTAGAAGAAAAAGAAGGTAAATTGGATGCAGCTCCTTAGCCTTTGAGATGTGAATGCTTAGGAGGCTGCTGAAACAGTAGCTTGAGTGCCTTTCTGAAGTAACTCTTGCCTTACTGTGTTTTCTCTGAAGGGGGTGAATTGCATTCCCTGTGTTTTGCTTAACAAAGAATGTTGCCCTTACTGCCATCTCTGTAGCTGCTCTGAATGTACACACAAGGTCTCTGGAGATATGTTCCTGTTAGAGATCAGTTTGTGGCAGCCTAATCTGCAGTCATCATGCTCTGGTGGAGTTCAGGGTCTTGAGGGATATAAGCCAGATGAAGTGTAGAGTAAGGACACTGAATTTTAGGAGACCAGACTTTTAGTTGTTTAAGGAGTTAGTGGATTTGGCTCCCTGAGAAGTACTTGGTGTTTTTACAAAATTTAGCATTCAGACCCATTCTGCTTCAAAGTAATACTGAGCTGTCGTGTGCTTTTGTGCAGTTTCTCCTTTCAACTTTGTCAAGCTGTTGTCTTTTTTTTTCTATTGACTGCAAGCAAATACCTGTTTGTACATGGAAAGTCCACAGCCACCTGTTGTGACATTTCCACTGGTAGGTAAAGAGCAATGCTGAACAGGAAGTAAGTAGCAAATACAAGAGTTAATTTGTGATTGGGGTGGTGGTATTTGAGGATGCAGTATGACCAGCTGATTTGTGAATATTGGGGAAGGTGTCTGTGGTTACCTATCTTGACTTCAGCAAGGCTTCTTATTCTGTCTCCCATAACATCCTCAATAGGAAACTGAGGGAGTGTGGGCTAGATGAGTGGACAGTGAGGTTGATTGAGAGCTGACTGTGTGACAGAACCCAGAGGGTTGTGAACAGTGGAGCAGGATCAAGTTGGAGGCCTGTAGCCAGTGGTGTTCCCCAGGGATCAATACTCAGTTCGGTTGCGTTTAACGTATTCATCAACGACCTGGATGAGGGGACAGCTTGTGTCGTCAGCACGATGATACAAAACTGCAAGTGGTCTCTGACACTCCAGAGGACTGTGCTCCCATCTAGCATGATGTGGACAGGCTGGACTGCTGAGCAGAGGAGAACCTAATGAGATTCACCAAGGGCAAGTGTAGGGTCCTGCACCTGGGGAGGAAGAATGCCAGGCACCAGTATAGGTTAGAGGTTCTCTTGCTGGAAAGCAGTTCTGAAGAGAAGAATCACTGAGTCCTCGTAGACAGTGAGTTATTCATGAGCCAGCAATCTGCCCTTGCTGCAAAGAAGGCCAATGAAATCCTGGGTTGCATAAGGAAGAGTGTGGCCAGTAGGTTGAGAGAGGTCATTCTCCCCCTCTACTCTGCCCTGGTGAGCCCACATCTGGAATACTGCATCCAGTTCTGGGCTCCACAGTTCAAGGAAGACAGGGAACTGCTAGAGAGAGTCTAACGGAGAGCAAGAAAGATGATGGAGAGATTGGAGCATCTCTCTTGTGAGGAAAAGCTGAGAGAGCTGGGACTCTTTAGCCTGGAGAAGGGAAGGCTGAGAGGAGACCTTAGTGCATATAAGTATCTAAAGGGTGGGTGCAAGGAGGATGGAGCCACACTCTTTTCAGTAGTTCCCAGTGACGGGATGAGGGGCAACACGCACAAGCTGGAACATAGGAAGAAGAAATACGAGGGAAAATTATTTAATCTAAGGGTGAACAGGCTGCCCAGGGAGGCTGTGGAGTCTCCCTCTCGGGAGGTTTTCTAAACCCACCTGGATGCAGTCCTGGGGGAAGTTGGACTAGATGATCTTTAGAGGTCCCTTCCAACTCTTGACAATTCCGTTGTTCTGTGAAACAGATATTAGATATGTAAACTACTGCTTACATCTACAGCTCATCTTTTTATTCTCTTACTGTATCTTTAGGAAATTAACTATTTAGTAACAGTTAAGCATTTTAGGGTTTCCAGTTTATTTGACCATGTTTCATTTTCCAGACAGCTGTTCATGTGAAACCAAGGTTAAGGTCTGTAATTATTTCAAAGAACACTAGCATGTATTTATTGTTTACTATACTAGTGAGTAAATCTGACAAAATGCTCATTATTTAGTGGCATGACAATAAACTACACTTTATAATATTGTAATTACACCAACAAGGGTTTTTTTTGCTTTTTTTCTTCCTTAGATTTTGTAGTGCATTATTTTATTTTGTCTGAATTCTATACTGGAAATGCACAACAGTGGATCTGATCTGATTAGGGAGGTAGAACTTTGTCTGTGAATAATTGTCTTGGCAGAAAATTGATTAAAGGAATGGTGAGATAGAGCAACTGTGAGGCAGTTGCAGAAGGACCTGTCTGCGAGGATTTTTCTTCTTCTGTGAACACAGCCCTGAGAATATAGATGCTCTACAGCATGTCTTCGGTCTTGATCCAAACACTGAACTTCTCTCCTCTGTCACCTCACATTAAAGGATTGAGTCAGCTGGTACTTCATGTCAGAATGAGAAATTCATCAGGAGTTACTGTATATGTACTGAAAAGGAGGGTTAGGCTTATAGATAATAGTTGCAGGATGCTATCCCTTGAGTTTTCATGTGGTATCTCGCTCTCTTCCTATTTTTAATTTAGCTTTGAAATAAGTGTATTTAGTCAAGCAGGACTTAAGGAAATACTTAAAAGGCAAAAGACAATAATTCAACTTCCTTATTTCTTGTTCTATTCACATACTGACAGACACTCTTCATCTTCTTAATTTCCTAAATCCTCCCCCATACTCCCATTTGCTTCCTTAATTTCTTTGGTTTATGATAACACCACAAAACCCATCCCATTTCTATTTTAGGTTTCTTTTTTCCTTTGTTTTCCTGAAATGTGGCCAGTTCTCATAAAGATAAGTTATCCCTGGACAGGTAAATTTCAACACAATGCTGTATTGAAATCAAGTATCAAGGGGTCCTATTTTTTATTTTTTTTTTCCTGCTAGGTATTTGCTGGAGTTTGTGAAAAGATAAAGGTTGTCAATAGCCATCTTTCTGTGTGTGTGTTTATTTTCCCATTATCTTATTGCCTGAGGGTACAACAAAACTGAAATTGCTACATAGTAACAACATGCTGTGGCTCCATCCCAGTGCCACATCATCATTTTCACCACAACATCATGTCCCATGGCAGATGAGTCATGAAATTTCCATATCTTGCTCAAAATGCCCTGGTTTTGCCACATTCTCATGCATGTTTTTTAAAGATACTGTAGAAATCTTTAGTGAGAGGGTTCTACTTCAACTTTAGTGGCATCACAATGTCCTCGTTCCAGAAGGCTTCGCTAATATGAAAGGGTTTTTACCACTATCCATCGGGGACATCTCTCAGTTGTATGAGTACCAGTGAGTCAGTTCTCCTGGCTCACTGTGTGGTATTTGGTATCTACAGCTTACATTAAAGGTCCTTCAGCAATCTATGTCATAGACCTACTCTTATAGATTCTTAATGGTACCCTTTGTTGCTTAATCTAAGTGCATTCTGCTCTTTAATTTTTCTCTTCTAGGTATTATGACAACTTTACGCAGTGCACAGAACGTGAAGCCAACAACGCAAGTTGCTTTTGGCCAAATCCTCTTACAGAGGGCTTTATCACTGGAATTCATAAACAATTCTTTTCCAACTGTACTTCAGAAAAAGTTCACTGGGAAGATCCACCAGATGAAATTCTCGTAACACTGATCTTGATTCCAGTTATGTTGACATGTGCCATGATAACACTGGTAGTATGGTGCAGCAAGAGAAGTGATACCCTGGTGTAAGTTTTTCCTCTGGGTTTTATTTTTCTCCATTTCCTTTTTCCAAAAGCACTACGGAGGACAAAGGGAGAAAATCAACATAAGGATTTCAGATCTGCTGAAGCAGAATATGTAAGATTTGTCTCAGTAGACAAAGACTATTCTCCTGTGAAGAAAAGAAGAAAAGATGGTCTGCTGCTGCTGCCGAAAGTCATTGCTTCTGACCTTGGCCATTGGTGGTGTAGGTGAAAAGCTCTCTACTTTCATTGGGCCTCATCATCATGGAATTCACAGGCAGCTTCCAAAATAGCGATTAATAGCATTGTTTTCCAGAAGTTTTTAAGAACATTAAATTCAAGACAGCAAACACAGCTAATCAAGTAAATTTTATAAAATAAAGTGCAGCTTAAGAAACGTGGATTCCAGAGACCATAATGCAGTGACCTATGCATTAGAAAACCAACACTGCTCATCTTTGCGATTTTTTTTCCTACAAATATGCTTGCTCACATTCTCCTAGTGTTATCTACTGTATTACAATTTCATCTTCTAAATGTCTGTTGAAGTGAAATATGAAAATGAAAGGATTTGACTTGAGCTTCAGATCTGAGTCTTTAGGCCAGTGACAATAGTAATGGCAAAATCTACTTGGAAGACTACGTATGCAAGCGTGATAATACTTTTCAATTATACTGCTGTCTGTAAAAGTGATGAACTTAGACACACACTAAATCAACATCTATTTAGCCTTTCAGATAAAATTATTAGAATATGTCAACAGCTGTGGAAAGCACATGGAGAGATTAAAATATCTTTTATTGGTACTTAGGCCTTAGGTGCTGCTCCATTAAAATTAGTTAATAATAGCAACAATAACAACAATAATTCCTTTTTCTCTGTAGTGAGCTTGTGCAATTAGACAAAATATGTCAGTCATTATAATTTTCTGCTGATGGTAATCCTATCTTTAAAAAATCTATGTGATTGATTAACTGAAAGAAGGAAAAAATTGAGTAAAAAGTGTCACAATTAATCAAAGTTGTAGACACTGAGAACTTCAATAAAATATCTGTTTGCTGTTAAGTCAGCATGAAAATATTATTAGG
>NW_009953920.1:2723619-2755572 GCF_000747805.2 Chaetura pelagica
AGGGAAAGAAATAATCTCAAAAGTACTTGAATCGTAGTAAAGAATCCTAATAGTCTTCTAAAAATCTAATTAAAAATCTCTTATGCTTCTCCAAGGAGCATGACAAGCTTGCAAATAAAGGTTTGAATCTTGCCTAGATGGCACACTGTATAAAGTTTCATGGGTAGAATGGAAAGATTAAGTAAAATCTACTGCAAGTTGCATGTAGTACAACTAAAGCTGAAAAGTCATAGTAAAGAAAAAAACACATTGCTGCCTGTTTCTCCCATATGTATACATTAAAAAAAAACCCAAAAACTAAAAGGAGACAATAAATGTGCTCACAGCATATTGCATACAAATTATCAATGTGCAATAGGCAGCCTGGGACCTATCCATACATTTCTCCTCAAGTAGTTTTTCGTATAGCTAATACATTAATTTTTATTAAGTGAATTAGTATCTTCCATATTACTGAAGAAGTAATTTATTTATTGCTCCAAAGCCATAAATAATATTGGAAACCTGTTGTGATAAGGGGCTATTATAAAACCCCCAAATCATCCAGGATATAAGAAGTTTGACAAAAGAAAATCAATAATGCTTTCATAGTTGTTTTCTACATGCAACTTTATATAGATGATGGTGGTCTGTCAAGCTGAAAATTCTCCAAAATTCTACCTAGTAAGACATTGGCAGTAATGTAATAAGTGAGGATAGGTTTGCTTGGGTTTTTTTCACTGTTAATTATTCTTTAAAATCTCTCACAATAGTCAAAGCAATTTCTCTGAATTCTAGTTTGTTTGTTATTGACTGTGAAATCTGGGTCTTCTGTGTGCCCACATACTGAACAAATTTGATTGTATTTTTTTTCCTTGTCTTTAACTGTAGAATAGTATCATTGGGAAATTACACATTTTTGTGGCTTGAGTACATCATCTGCATAGTACTTTTTGCAAGCATGTGGTTGTAACAGAGATTGGTTAGAAATTGCATGGTGCTCTGTATTTGAAAATCATTACCTTGACCTTGGGTATCTCACTTCAAGCTCTCAGATGTGAAAATTTGTATTTCACTAGTTTAGAGGTTTGTACAACTGTCTTAACACTGCTTTAAAGGGGTTAGTCTTCATTTTAGCTGAATGGCTTAAACAAGTGTCTGCCAAACATTATTGCCACCCTTTTGGCCTCCAGAAATATACTAATCAGTATTTGTCTTTTAAAATGTTGATGGTGTTTACAAAATGTTAGCAGATGGAAAAAAATATCTACACCCCTTTATTTGATTTCTAGATATCTTAATGTGCATATTAGGAGAAGTGAAAAGAAATGGTCACATACTTGAGAAAAAGAGGTGACAAAATTGCTGTCTTATGTAAAAGTTGATGGAAGTTTTACAAAAACTGTAACAAGTGCAGTGTCAAAAAACCTTAGATAAATTTGTTTAAATTTTCATTCTATTAGCAAGATTATTTTATGAAAAAAACAGTTATACACTGGAGTTTTCCCTTGGTTTCTGAACTTTCTCAATATATTAAAGTAAATATTGTACTGAAGTTTTATAACACAGATAGTGATAAGTAGGATGAATTTGTCATACTCTTATTCTGTTTTGCCCAAAGCAAAGTGTTCAGAGGAGAAAGGCCAATGGACCACCCAGCTCATACATAAAAATAGAATTAGCCTTCTCTTTGTTGAATATATACTGTTCTAGCTCATGGAGATACTTAATTGGGGGGGAAGAATGTGTTGTTGGTCTTCCAAATATTTCTTATAAATTCAAAGCTTTGCTTCTCTTTCCCCTTTTGTAATGTACTATCCAAAACAAAACAACAAAAAAAAAGAGAGAAAAAAGCGCCTTGGAATAAAAAAAGTACAATTCGTGGTGTCTTTTACAAATAATTGTTCTGGTGTTCAAGGACACAGCCAAGGGGCAAAATGCCGGACTGGGTTTTGTGGAATTTACAAATGACCAGCCATACATTATGATGATGTCCTGATTTGAACCAAGATGAAGCCACTTTTCCTTCTACTGATTTTGTTTTGTTTTGTTTTGTTTTCCTTCAGTAAGCTCTCTTTTAACTAGTCGTAAGAGTTCCATCTAGGACTGACAGCACTGGAATATTTATGTTACTGCCAGGACTCGAAGGTCACATCTCTGCCCTGCTGGCTCAGATGCTACCGGGAGATCTATGACCCCCTCTCCCCTCTCCCCACCCCGTAGGGGAGGCTGAGCTAGATGCACGGCAGAATTGACCAGAGACATTCCATATATCTACATAAGCTCAGAGGAAGGGCAGAGATGACAGAAGACAACTTCCTTACTGTTTCTTGTCCCCTTCTCTTTCCCATGGCCGACATCCAAGGAGGACTCCATCTATCCATCACTGTCAGTCCCTAGGCTGTGCATCCCTGATCCTCATAACTCTGTGCTCTCTCTGGCAATGGTCCATGGCTTTTTAAGACTGTTCACGGCTAAGGAGAGTGTTGTGGGAGTTGCTGGCGGTGGGGGAAGACAAGAGGCATTTGCACGTTTGTTTTAATCTGTTGGCTAGCAATAATCAGGGGAAGGCCTTCATTGCCTTAAAACACATTTTGTTTATAGACTTACGTGGGGAAGAAAAGAACAGAGTCCATCGTCTCACCCCGTGGCTTTTAAGGCAGCAGGCTGTAAAGAGAAGTTTTTATGTGCATTAATATATATTATATCTGGATTCCTGCCCAAATCCTTCTCCTCATTATTTGATCTTTTTCTTCCTCGGGTGTTAGTTGCAAGACATGTAGAAACAAGGGAACAATTCTCAACCAGTATTTGCAATGGTATGTCTAACGATCTTATATATCTTTAAAAGTTTCATGACTGCTAATGATTACTATTTTTAACAAATAAGTAATACACAGCATTAGTAAAACATTGTAGACATCCAAATTTACAAATCATTTAATCTAAACTAAACTCTTACTAACATACTAAACTCTCACTATTTCTAACAATCTTCTTGATTGCTGTTCTTAAACTTGGATGATCGATGATCATATTTGCATTATCATTTACCCTTGGATCTTGATGTACTTGTTCTAGTTGGAGTCCCTGGTGAAGTTGTCTTACTTGAGCACAATTCATCCACAAAGGACACAGTTGCTACACGTGGGTACAAGACTAGGAATAAAATAATTGCAGTTACTATAACAAAAACCCAGTGCCCAATTCTGTGGAAAAAAAGAAAAAGTAGACCAACTGGGTGATGCCCAAACTTGAACAGGAGTTTTTGCCATTTCAGTGAGTTCCTTAGCAATGTTCTTGGTGACTTTACCATTATCATCTACCTTAAGACAACAATTAGTTAAATTCAGCATTGCACAAACACCTCCTTGTGAAGATAGCACAAAGTCTAAAACCAATCTGTGCTGGTATACAGCATCGCGTAGTTGATTCAATTATTCTGCTATCAGGGACAGAGCCATGCTAGTTTCATTAGCGACCACTTCTACCACAGCTCGTAGCCTAATAATTCAGTTCAGATTTTAGATCGAGTCACGTGTTCCATTGATAATTTCATAGGGGTTGCAGCTTGCCGGATCATAGTATTTGAAAATTCTTTCTGGGGTCCATTCCTCTCCTTTCCGTTTTTGAGAGCCAGATTGTGCTATATCCAAATCTATTGTGGACCTCCTCACGCTAGCCAATTTTACATACGGGGTAACTTCACGTGAAAAAAATTTAAGGCTGAATTACTCCTACATTGCACGTACCTTCCCATGTTCGTGGTAATTTTCCGTAGGCCTTGTGTCCACAAACAAAGTAGTGCCCTTTGATAGTGAGTATATCGCCACGGCAAGAACAGTTGTCATAGTAATAGGTCTCTTCCCAGCGAGTGGAAGTTGTCTCATACGACAGGTTACATAACCAGACCCCTTTTGTGCAATTGCATTTGACCTGGGCATTATAAGTTTGTTTAGAATCATTGATTGATGACCAATAATACTTGAAATTAGCAGGATAGCCAGGTTTGTTTTTTCCAAATAACATAGTGACAGGTTTGTTTGGTATCACCATGCAAGGAACTCCTATGGCAGTATCCTGGAGCAAATGTGTATTTACATTTTTAATAGCCCAATTTTTTTCCATTCTCTTCTTTGATATCTGTATTTGTCAATTTCCTTGTCAGACAAAAGTCTTCCTCTGGAACATATTGGAGGTCCCAGGCAGGGGCATCTTGTTCCCATACAGTAGGATTCTTAAACATTCGTGCCGTGGAGCTATGGTGTAACATCCATTTAGTGTGAACAGGGTGCACCATCGAGGTTGTTGAAATCCCTGGTGCAACCCACACACCCAGCAATTTCTTAAAAACAAAATGTCACTGATATTTTGTCCTAAGTTAATGAATGAGGTTCTCTCCCATGGCTCATGTACCAACATATCTTTTGGCACAGTAATCAATCCAGTTGTTATCCATACACTACAACACATTGCCGAAAACAACTTAAAGGTAAGTGTTAAAGCAGACGATGTATTAAGAGTTCCTTGTTTAGGCTAAGGGGTGATCAGTCCCATAGTTGTCACAAAGTAACTCCTCTGGTACTCAGTAGCAAATTGATCAAGTCTGATACTGCAGTGGGGATGTCTCTGGCTCCTTAAGTTGTCAGACCTGCAATATATTAATTAGTGTCATTAGACATAAGTATACAGAAATACAAAAAAGACCAACCTCCCCCCCCAAAAAAAAAGAAAAACAAAAAACCCCCCACTGATTTACTCAACATTAATTATCCACTTTGTACTGACTTTATGCTCTTTGTCATTTAAATCAGATGCAACCCATGTATTTGAATTCACCGGTGTTTGTAAGGTAAGCTTGACCTTACCAATATTTGGCAAATTTACCAGAACAATTTGTTCGGGATGCAGAAGAGTTTTAGATTGTTTAAAAGACCTTTTATTTTCTCTGTGATCTTGCGTAGGTAACTCGGGGGAAAAAAGCATTCAGGCGAAGGCACCTGTTCACCCCCCATCTATTTTTTATAGTAGTGACTGCATAGCTCAGTTTTTCATCCCATTTTGAGTCCTGTTGGTCAATGAGACTTTTAATTAACCCATTAGTGCACTCTACTATCCCATTAGCTTGTGGGTAGTATGGGACATGAAATGTCCATTTGATACCTTCCCTTTTAGCCCATTGATTTCCATTGTCAGATTGAATATTTGTGGGTTTAGGTAGAATACCAAATACCTTTTCTAGGAAGCAAACCGTGCCTTAGAAACAGCTTCAGCACAAGTCAATCCTGGCACCACTTCTACAATCACAATAATGCATTTTTTCTTTCCTGATCTTCAGAAGGGATCAATGTAGTCCACTTACCATGTGGACCACAAGGATTTTCCTTCCGTGATATGCAGAGTGTCAGTTGTTAGGGGATGTTCCCCAAGTCTAATTTTGCAAAGATCACATGAATAAATGACTGTTTTAGACTGCTCACGGGTGACAGGCCACCCACAGGCTTGTGCCTCTTTGCATAAATCAAATGGCCTCTTTTACACTGGAGCCATTCAAGCAATCTTACATTCCTGATTTTCTCCTTCCATGATAGCTGATCGAATTTCCTTCACATCAATTCTAGCTAGCTCATCAACATAGCTATTCTACTTACTATCTTCCTCCTTTAAAGCAGTTTGGTGAGAAGGTATCCATCCTACATGAAAACTAGGCTTCTCTATGGTAATTTTCAATATTTGTTGCCATTTCTCTTTATGCCAGACTGGCACCCTGTTAATTTCCCAGTTACTACTTTCCCAGAAAGTAATCCATTCCACACAGCCTTTAAAAACAGCAAAGGAATCTGTAAATGTACACAGCATCCTTGAAGTCTTCTTCTTTTACAAAAATATTAAGAACAGCATCCAGCTCCCCCACCTGGGCACTGCCCTTACCTTTGTTTGTTATTTGTTCTCCTGTGGAAGGTTTAACTGCAGCAGATTTGAACAACCAAGTTTATTCTTCTCTTTGGGACAAAGCATCTGTAAACCAGGCATTACCCATTTCACTTTTATATTCTGGGACTTCTTTGATAGGACTGGGAACTTTCATAACTAAATATTTTTCATTTGTAGATTCAATTTGTTCCTAAATTTTAAATTGTTTATCTGTGTCTTCTTCAAGTTGGAACAGTCCAGAATAGTACTCAGTTTGACTATACCATTTTCTGATTGTACGTTTTTGGGATATTCCTTTTGGAGGAGCCTTTCCAGATTGTACTTGGTTAACTACTTTGAAAGGGCCTGTTTTTCAGATAGCAAGCAAGGTAAGGCGACACTGGCAGCATCAAGATGTCCACATGCTAAAGGTCAAAAGTTATTTATATCATAGAATCATAAAATCATAGACTAGAATGGTTTGAGTTGGAATGGACCTTACAGATCATCTAGTTTCAAACCTCTTGCATGGGCAGGGACATCTCCCATTAGATCAGGTTGTTCAGAGTCCCATCCAGCCTGGCCTTGAACACTTCCAGGTGTAGGGCTTCCACAGTTTCCCTAGGCAACATGTTCCAGTGCCTCACCAGCCTCACACAAAAGAATTTCCTTCTAAAGTCTAACTTATATCTCCCCTCTTCCAGTTTTACTCCATCACCCCTTGTCCTTTCACTACAAGGGACTTGTAAAAAGTCCCTGCACAGCTTTTCTGTAGTCCCCCTTCAGGTCCTGAAAGGCTGCAATGTCTCCCTAGAGCTTTCTATTTACCAGGCTGATCCAGCCCCAAGTCTCTCAGACTGTCCTGTTTTATGGTGTTAATAAGACAAGTTCTCTTAAGGAATGAAGGAACTGGGGAAATAAAAACTATGAGTTGAGAAATGCTTCTTAAGTGAACCTGTGGGAATGACTTGGAACAGAGAATGCAGAAAAGCAGCCAGTCACTTGGATAAGTCTCATGCAGGGTTGATCTTGCCTGCAAGCAGTCTGCTCCAGAGGGTGTGAGACCACACAAAAGGAGGTGATCTCGTAGCCACACAGTTCTGCATGCCCTGTGGGAAATCCGATCAGACAAGTGTTTGCAGGAAGTAAATGGATTGAGGCAGGTGAACAAAAGAAGAGGGCTAGAATGAATCATGGGAAGTACTAGAGACCACATTGCAAGGAGCAGGTACGAGGAAAAAGAAAAAGCTATGCTCAACAAAACTGTGTGTTTTGTAAAGGCAAGATACGAGGCGGTGTTACACAAATTGTTGCTAAGACCAATGTTTGTTTACAAATTAACCGGTTTATTAAGGGTTAACACAAACTGAGGGACCCGGGTTCTGGAGAGGTAGACTAAGGGTATGTCAGGAAAATAATACAAAAGTACTAAGGTCTTATTAAATGTACACTCCGAGGGAGAGGTGTGAAATCAATGGAGTAAAAAAGTAGGAGCCTGTGCGTATGTATTTGTGTGTGAGTGTTTATCCTTCCGTAGTGTGTGGCTCCTGGGATGCGGCTTCTTTCCGGCTGGCAGGGCTCAGCAGCAGGTCCTGGGGGCGGCTTCTCAGCAACGGTGACCCACCAGCAGCAGCCAGGCAGGCGGACGCAGCTCTTCCGTGGGTCTCGGCGGGCTCCAGTCCCAGGCTGAACGGCAGGCGGACCGGGCAGGCAGCTGCGGGCTCTGGTCCGGTTTGGTTCTGGCTCCGGTCTTGGGCTCGGGCAGGCTTAGGCCGGGCAGCTCAAGCCAGGCAGGGTCCGGACAGCAGAGCTCCCTCGGGAGTCCTCGCTTTGCGGGGCAGCCCCACCTCCTTCCCTCTCTGCTTCCCCGAGCAACGGTGCTTGGGATCCAAGCGGCTTCTGGTGGTGCAGCAGGGTCTTCTCATGGTCGGGTAGAGAGCCGCAGGCCTGCAGAATTTACCCTCTTTTTTAAATCAGAAATCACTCTTCAAATAAAGTATCACTGTTCAAATGAGCCAGTTAGCACTGGCTAGGTACGTGCTCTGTCAGAGGCATCTTTAACCTATTGTCCATTTTGCTGCTGGTTATCGTAACCCTTATGCTGTTTCCTTGCGGTGGACTTACCTGGTAGAGCCTGTTCCAGTCGGTCCTTGGCTAAATGAGTGAAAAGACGCCACTCTTGCTTTGCTGGCTTGAAGGGCATTTTGTTTAGTTTATGTGGGTGGAGAGAAGATGGACTATTGCCCACAACCCTCTTTGCTCTAAATCAAAGCATATAATCAGGAGAAACTACATGTAGTTTCTGTCTAGGCAGATACAAAGTATGTTTATTTGGGGTCAGTAATAATAACTTCGTGGAGAGCAAACAGTGTGAGGACAATTTATTGAGCTGTGCTCTGATATTTTTTGTTTAATATAAATTTTAGTTGTTCCATCTGTATTTTGGACATCAAGAGCTGTTCACGAAGAGAAAAAAAACTCAATGTTTGGCTCAAAAAGTTGAATCGTATATTCCTTAAAGCATCAGAAATAGTTGCATTTCACACGTTAAATAAAAGAGCTTAAACAACCTTTGTTATATGTGTTCTTTAGCAACTGTCATTTGTTTGATATATGAAAACACTTGATAAGAATAATAATTAGAACTAATATTAAATTAAAAGAAAACACCAGAGCTAAGCTTACAGCTGTGTCCTGATCTCAGCCACTTTGACCTTGACATGCAGTGCAAAAATTTCAAGTTTTTTTTGCCACTAAGTTGCTGAAATGTATCAGGAAACAGTAAGAAGGAAAGAGGGCCAGAGAAATGGACTTTCTGTCATGGTGAATCTTTTACCTCTTATAAGCACCCTGCTCTCATTTAATGCCATACTGCTGCCTTACCTAATGGCACTGACTAACAACATGGCAAAAGAACTTTCTTATCTAATTTATATCAAAATACATTAGGATGTTTGTTATAAATAACTTACTGATTGTGGAGAATGAGGTCTCCGAGCATTCCTCACATTGTGTGAGTAATCAATGTAATTATTTATTAGTATAGGGCTGCTATTGTGGCATAAATGTTTGTGAGTATAATTTCAAAGTACCTGGAACATAATAAGATGTTCAGGATTATTTACATTTCAATTAGTTTTCTTCTTTAACCTGCAGATATGAAAGATAAGAAGCTCCTTAAACAAGAACATGAAATATCAGGAAGCTGCTGCACCAAAACACGTTTCTTGGTAATAGAGCTGTTTTCTGTGAATTGAATGCAGGGTGAAGTCTAAACAGATAATTAGACATGCTGTTATGGTCATGAATGTATTGACATCCGCCAATACTGTGGTTTTTTTGCAGCAAATGAAATAGAAGGTACACTGAGCATATAATAAGCCAATACTGTGTTAGCTTCCACTGAATTTTTTGGGATTTGTCCATGGTACAAACTCTACAGTAATATTTTCCAATTTGTAGAGAAGTCAGGTTAGATATGGAAAAGGTTTTTGATTGTAAATTCTCTTTTTCACCTCTACCTTCTAAAAGCACTCAACTACAATCTTTTTATATCATCTGTTGGTCAATTAGCCAATGCAAAAAAGTGAAATATTTTTTATGACATCTGTTTAATGTTGGTAAGCAGTTTCATTTTAAACTTAGGTGCTTATGGATACTTGGACAGTATTATGGTCTGAGTTCTGGTGGGGCCCAAAAATTTGTGTGTAGAGAAAAAAAATAGCTAATTAGTTTAAATATAATATAAATTGGAAAAGAAACATCTTTGGTTTTGTACTTGGTTGGAATTATTTATTTATTTATTTTAAATTTTTGGAGAAGATGCTCTGATTGCTAAAAATTTTCCAGGGGAAAACAAACAAACAAACAAATATAAAAAAGAAGAATATAGGAACCCCTCCATTTTAAGCATATTTTTTTATGTATGTCCCATATTTTACAAAAAGCATAACTACTTACACATTTGCCCAATACTAGATTATTATCTTCTCAATATTAAGCAGTCACACACTGACAAAGTTATGCCAGTTAGCATGGGAACAGGTGCAGAATATTCTGACAAGAGTGATTTGGAAGCTAGGGATGGGTAAGCATGTGTGTAGACCTAGATGATGCCCAGGGAATTGTAAAGGAGGTCCGGGGGAAGGGACTGAGTTATATGGGGTTTAGCCCACTACAGTAAGCAAGAGATGCTGTCTTTGGCTTGAAATTAAATAACTGTTTTCAAAAAAGTATTTATCATAAACTATTACAATAATGAGTTCAGTTAAGGTATTTGCAGTAGAAAATGCTGTTCTCCCACTTCACTGAATCTGCTATTGAAGGTATAGTTTATTGTTATGTTCACATCAGCAAGAATTGTACCAAGACTGGGCATTATGAGATTAGTGACATTGGAAGAACAGGAGTAGGTTTGTATATGTATATGTATACTATGCAAAATATATTCCTGTCTTAGGACTATGAGGGGAAAAAAAAGGAAAGATGCTCTAGGGTAGTGATTTTTGAACATTTCAGGTAACCAGTGTTATTAATACCATTATTTCAAAAACCATCATTGTACGTAAGATTTGCTACATAAACTTCTGTAGAATATAGTACAATAGTATGAGATTTGGGTGGGTTAGTGAATTGACTTTGGTTTCTTGTACTGCATTCTTTTATAAGATTATTTTTTGTATACTAATTAAACTATTTTTTTTTTTGTGATGAAGGAAGAATATGGCAAAGAATTTCTTTTGTTTTGACAGTCATGACTCATCTGTTAGAATGTGTGGTATTTACAACTCCTTTACTTTGAGGATCTGGGTCCAAGAGGAATGTATATGCAGCTGATTCTACTCATTTACCTTGTTCATCTAATTCTACTTAGTTTAATTAAAGATGTTATTCCAGATGATCCAGCTCTGATGTTAAAAATTGCATAAAATATTTTGCTGACACATCCAATCATCAGGAATGTTCTTTGAGATATTTACTCCTGCTTTGCATGTTCTAGTAATCTGGATGGTGGTTCAGTGTAGTACTGCTGCTGATGCGTCATTCTTCTGTCACCTCTTGGTGGCACTTTAGTCTACTTATTAAATCTCATAGAAGCTTAATGTAGTTTTGTTTTAGGCAACTTTTAGCAAAGATCAATAGAAATGTGGTAAGCTAATGTGCTACAGTTTAGCTTGTCCATTGGCAAACTTGCAAGATATATAATTAATACAGAGCAGAAAATATAGAGCAGTCATGTCTAGAAAGATTATAGCATTGTATATGATACTATGTATGGATTATTTTGAAAGCTTTCAAAAATAAAAATTGTGAAGTATTTCTATTCTGAAAAGTAACTATTCTAACACTTGGTAGATACATGGATTTTAATGCAATTAAATCATGCTAGTAAAATTATTTGGGGATTATTTTAATATTTTGGGATGTAAAGAGCTCTCCGAATAATATTATCCTAGGTTATTTGTATAAGTTATTAGTGTTTTCTCTGATGAGCACAGTAACAGTGCTCTGACCCAGCTGCTATGATGCCCATCTGCCCAGTCTGAGGATTTTCTCATATTAAAACCCTCTATGCGCTAAGCTGCAAATTGACAGAAGCATTCTTCAACCATCAAAATCTTTTCTATTTTTGTCCCTTTTAAGCTCTTTAACCTGGTACTGCTTAATTCCAACCAATAAGTATAAGCTGGATTGACATGACTAACTTTAATTTAGAGGAAGGGCAGAGAAGGGAGCAATATCTAGATAATCTGCAAATTCACTGTAGTAAATTGAGTTACTATGGCAAAAAACATTAGCAAAAAAGAAAAACATTGCTGTTTTCTCATGCAAGGACATTTATTCACCTTTCTCCAGGAAGAAAAAGTATTAAAGATAATACAAGTCACTTTTTCTTAGTCAGATAGGTCAGCTGACATACCTATGGGGATGTCTGGAAATTATCAGCATAAGGACCAGTTTCAGAAGTTGGAAAATAGCAGAAATCTGATCCTAATAATATTCACTCAATAAGAACTCTGCACTTGGATAGAATTTATTTTGATTTGTTCAGTTCAGAGCATTAAACCTTCAAATGATCAAAGCTCTGTTATATTTTCAAAAGCTTCTCTTAATGTCTTCTGCTGTAAACATCAATGTTATTTTGGGAAAGAAAAAAATAAAGTGAAATTGAAAAAGGAAGATATCACTAAATTGCCATTATCATTTTCTTTTCTCTAGCCAGCTTTAGTTTTAATCTTTATTGACATACTCAAAGATGAAAATACAATAGAGGTTTGGATGCTTGAATGAAAAAGTAAAACGCAACTAAAAAGGAATTCTAAAGAAATTGAAAGCAGAATTGCACATAGATAGAGTTACGCTCTATCAGGGTTTTAAGCATAAGTAAAATTAGTTTTAAAAGTGATTAAAATACTCTTTAATCCAGATAATTAGCTATTTCTTTATCTAAATTATTTAAAAAGGCAGGATATGATCTTTCATGATTCTATTCTCTTCATTCCCCTACTCTACCAGTCACTAGTCATAGTCTTTTAGATGCCAAGCAGGTAACTAGTTTCTTCTATCTAATTGGGGCTTTATCAGATCTGCCGTAGACAGTTTGCCATTGCCTCCTTCTTGTCATTGTTTTAAGAACATCCTTAGATCAATTTTTTTGTAGTAATTAAAATTATTTTTTCCCAGCATACATGATTTATATCCATATACAAGTTTGATAATATTTGCTTACTGCCACTAATCCTTGTATCCTGACTCTGCGCTTCCTAGGTGGGTTGTATCACTTAGGGAATGGTCTCATTCTTCTTGGCTTAAGGAACTGGATTATGCAAATGCAGCTTGACACCAGTGGGCCTATTTCATAATCCAGGTGGATCACTATGTTTTTTTAAAGATACAGGACTTCAAAAGATTATTTTCTTCATATTCTTTTAGAAGATGTGTTGTGAGGCTACCCATCTGATCTTCAGATGTATTTTTACAAATGTATCTGTAAAAAGTCTTATTACTTGGTTTATAAAGAAATTAACTTTTAGCCTGAATTCTATGTAGCACAGTAGGACCCATAGCTACTATTGTTTTGTGTTAGAAAGGATATTCAGCTATGCTTGCTGCTAGGAAATACATTCTAAAGGCAAAATTTAGCAATAGGACAAAAAATTAGTATAATTTAACTTGCCTAAGAATTGAACATGTTACTGACAGATAAGTATAATGGTAGACATTAACTGTACGTAATTTTATCCTCACCAGAAGTCTTTAACAATGCTAACTAAAAAGTCTAACCAGAAAAGTTACTGATGGATGGCTACAAACTCTGTAGGTGACAGGGACAGCACCTTTCATATTACTGTTCAGTGTCACAGTGCTAAAAACGAGGAATTTTTACAGAAGATGAAGTGGCAGGATTGTTTCGCCTAGTTAAGTTTTGTTGTTATCAGCACTTCCTTGGTTAACTGAAAATGTCTTTAGCTGAGCTATAATGCTATGTTTGAATAAATGGAATCATGATCACTGTGATACAAATAAAAACACCTTACTTTGAAGTCATTAACACCAGATTACTTCTAGCTGAACAAAATTATCTATGAAGCTGCTGTGATGCTTGATGCCAACATAGACCTCTAGGAATGTGAGATAGTAACAAATGAGGTGCAGGCTGAGATGGGGATCTCACAGCTATAAACAAGTCAGTGAAGGAAATGCAAACCAGAAAGCAATCCTGAGCAAAACCAGTTTTAGGGATACTAAAGAGAACAAAATAGAAGCATATAACCCACATAAAATGCATAATACATACTACATTTGTATATGGTGTGAACTTGCAAACAAAAAATGAGAGAGCAAGGTAAAAGAGCATGATGCCAAACATATTAAAGCAATCCTAATCAGACTGCACATTGAGGAAGCCATCAGTATAATACCTTCAGCACCCCGAGCAAAGGATATATACTTGAGATATATACTTGGCATACTTGAGATGCTGTCAACTCGCTGTAACCTCCACCTGCTGAGACAGACTGAAGCTATACTTCCAGCCTCTCAGACTAGTGCTCTTGGAAGAAGCAGAAGCTCATACATAATTTCAGTCATGCCCAATAAACTAGACATTTGCTATACACACCTTTTCATTTCATCCCAAGTTTATTGCTCCCTCTTCTTACCAATTGATGACCCCTAAGAGTGTTTGGTGGCTGGAAAGCCAGCTACAGTACTGTGTACACTCTGATTTACTTAAATTAATAATTTAAACAAAGCAAGTCCACTCAGGCACTCTTGCATGAAGCAGTGCAGAAAAAAAAAAAAAAAAGAAGAAAAAAAAAAAGGTGTAAAAAAAAGTTGTCAAATTAGGGAAGAAGTTATCAGAGGTCATAAAGAAAGTTCTGCAGCTCTGTAAATAAGCCCTCTTTTCACTGCTTTATGTTGTATCTTTTATAATCTGAAGAAGTGGTTTATAAAGCTTTGTTATTTGGCATTTAATTTATGGTCTCTGCTGTGTTTACAGCCACAATCCTCTGTAGATGTGATTCTTCTATTTATGTTGAATTATTTCTCACCAATCAAACAATATTTACCTTTGTGTTATATATAACCTTGACTAATTATACTTTCCCCAAATAAATGTTTAGTCATAATAGTTTTCCAGTCTACAAAACCATCAGTGAAGACTTAGAAGCAGTGATCTCTCCTCTCTGAGAATTTCCTGGAGATGGCTTAAGAATAGCTGTGAATATCAATTAGTTTCAACTTGTCAGTTTCAGGTTTACTGGTAATTTATTAACTTCAGCCCTAGACATTTTCAGAGATGCATACCTATGTCATCATGGCAGGTGTCTGTTTTTCCTCAGTGAAAACATTTTCTGAGCCTTTCTGCGGTGATGGAAATTCTGCAAAATATCTCACTACAGAGAGCTTATTTATTACTTCATTGTGTTTACTGTTATAAACTGTCTTCATAATGTCGGATCATACTGGACTTTAAACTCACCATTTCTTACCCATGTAGGCATAGAAAAATAGTAGGTTTTCTTTGTTGCTATGAGAGAGAATGTCAGAAAATCTCAAGATATAAGGAATTAAAAAACTTGTCAGACCTCATCTAGGTTAAACAATTCAAATTCTTCAGCCTTTTTTCATACCCAGCCATTCCCATTCTCTCTAGATTCCTTGTGGTAGTTGTACATCTTTTCTAAAGCATCATATCCAAGACAACTTCAGAACTGTTATTTAACAGTATGCTCTGTGTTGCTGTGGAACTTACTATAGAATCTTGTCCTTACTGAAACGTGCTTAATTTTTTTTCCAGACAATTTTTCTAGTACGGCAAGATTCAAGTTTTGTCCTCATTCCCTTTACACTGCTAGTCCTTTCAAGCATCATAACCCCTGTAAGGGAGGCTGAGAGTTTATTTCTGCTTGAAAATCCTTGGGTTTAGATTTATAGATAACATGAAAATAATTTAAACTTCAAGTTAATGTTAATAATAATGCTAATAATAATTATTATTACATTATTTCTTTAATAAATGTGTAGTAGCAGAAATTCTTCTAGAAACTGATGAGATTTCAAGAGGTGTCTTGAAAGGAAGAGTGGCTGCCAGGGTTCCTGCCACATTATTAATGGAGAAAAGTATCATTTATTATTTATTTTTATATGTTATATACTATTTTATATGTTATTTATATATACATTATATATATAATGTATATCATCTTATATATTATTAATTCTAATATTACACAAGTACCTTGTGTTGATGACACACTAATAATAAATAATGTCTCTCATTAAATCAGTTGATTGGATAGAGAGACATCATAAACTGAACTAAGCAATGATGGGCACAATATCCACCCCCCCCCATCCGGTGCTCTACTATTCTACCTCCACGTTCTCACTTTTGCAATTAATGTCTTCAAATGGCAGCGTGTTGAATTCAAACGAAACAACTGGATGTCATTGATTCCACAATTTCACTTAATGCCTTTAAATTTGTTCATCTAAATTTATCCTCAGTATTCTCACGTGTCCCTGCCCCCTTTAAATACACCGTGGTTGAATTCGTTAAAGCAGATCGCGGTTTTACATTTTAATTTCGGTGCGAGGGAGGGAGGGCGTAATTAGTGGAGCTGTAACACTTTGATTGATACCCAACACATCCATGCTGGCCCCAATTCCGGGCAGACCCATGTAAACCACTCTGTCATTTGTCTAGAACGCCCGACCGGGAGGCCAGAAATCCAGGCTGGCGTCAGAACACCCCGGTTACCGGGGGAGTGTGTCCCGCGGGCACCGTCTCCCTCAAGACGTGACCTACTCGGGTTGGCTCCAGCATCTGGGTGGCTCACGCTGCATTGTTGTTTTTTCATTTCTTTTCCTTTAAAAAACGTAACAAAATGCTGCACCTCGTAACCAAATTGCTTCCATTTTTCCATTTGATGGAGGAGAATTACTTTTTTTTTTTGTAATGTGCTTTGAAATAAACTATGTTTAAATGCTACTGTTGTTGCATATTAGTGTGACTTATATAATAAAATCATAGAATCATAGAATGGCAGTAAATTCAATTTGTGAAATGGTATTTAGTCCTTCAGTTATTTTTGTTTAAAACCTTTAACTCACACAAGATGTTTGTTGGTTTTTTTTTGTGGTAAGTGAAACATCCCTGCAGTAATATCCCTGCAATACTCCTAGAGAGAGTCCAGTGGAGGGCAACAAAGGTGACTGGGGAATTGGAGCAGCTCTCTTATGAAGAAAGGCTGAGAGAGCTGGGACTCTTTAGCCTGGAGAAGGGAAGGAAGGCTAGGGGGAGAACTTACTAATGCGTATAAGTGTCTAAAGGGTGGATGTAAGGAGGATGGAGTCAGTCTATTCTCAGTAGTTCCCAGTGGATGAGGGGCAATAGGCACAAGCTGGAACATAGGAAGATCCACTGAAATATAAGAAAAAACTTCTTAATGGTGACGGTGACAGAGCACTGGAACTGGCTGCCCAGGGAGGTTGTGGAGTCCCTGTCTCTGGAGATACTCAAGACCTGCTTGGATGCAGTCCTGAGTAATGTGCTCTAGGCAATCCTGCTTTAGCAGGGGAGTTGGACTAGGTGAGCTCTAGATGTCCCTTCTGACCCGAACAATTCTGTGATTCTGTAATATCACCTCAGCCTTATGCATCCTTGTCTTTAGATATTCTCCATGTTTCCTTGCACATGGTATAGCCACGAAATGCATGTTCAGGAACCTGCTGGAAAAAGGTATATAATGGAGTGTCTGATTTCTGTGTCTTCACTGTTGAGGTGAGGAAAATATTTGCATGAGGTCATCTTTCAATTTTAAAATAGCCAGAAACACACATTTTTCTGGATGAAGTCCAGCATGACAGCTAGAGGTCTGTATGTTCCCAATAAGCAAACCAAACTCCATTTGAAATAAGAAAGTATTGAGGAACACTTGCAAAACTGAAGAGCAAAAGATGACTTTTTGACCTGATTGTCACCAACACAGCAACCTGAACAAGCTGTGCTGCTCACAAGACTGTTGACCTTACTGTACTGAACATAGTTAAAAATGTAGTTAAAGAGGGAGTGAAGACAGCTTTTTATTAATAATATACTCATCAAATGTGCAATTATGAGTCTAATGTGTGGGTTTTTTTCCGTACAATGCTATGTTAGACCAACTAGCCATTTTGCTTTCTGGAAGGACAAGCTAACGCCTCAGAATATGGCTAGGAGAAGCCACCAGATTATTTATTTTTATATGTTATATACTATTTTATATGTTATTTATATATACATTATATATATAATGTATATCATCTTATATATTATTAATTCTAATATTACACAAGTACCTTGTGTTGATGACACACTAATAATAAATAATGTCTCTCATTAAATCAGTTGATTGGATAGAGAGACATCATAAACTGAACTAAGCAATGATGGGCACAATATCCACCCCCCCCCCACAAGTACCTTGTGTTGATGACACACTAATAATAAATAATGTCTCTCATTAAATCAGTTGATTGGATAGAGAGACATCATAAACTGAACTAAGCAATGATGGGCACAATATCCACCCCCCCCCCATCCGGTGCTCTACTATTCTACCTCCACGTTCTCACTTTTGCAATTAATGTCTTCAAATGGCAGCGTGTTGAATTCAAACGAAACAACTGGATGTCATTGATTCCACAATTTCACTTAATGCCTTTAAATTTGTTCATCTAAATTTATCCTCAGTATTCTCACGTGTCCCTGCCCCCTTTAAATACACCGTGGTTGAATTCGTTAAAGCAGATCGCGGTTTTACGTTTTAATTTCGGTGCGAGGGAGGGAGGGCGTAATTAGTGGAGCTGTAACACTTTGATTGATACCCAACACATCCACGCTGGCCCCAATTCCGGGCAGACCCATGTAAACCACTCTGTCATTTGTCTAGAACGCCCGACCGGGAGGCCAGAAATCCAGGCTGGCGTCAGAACACCCCGGTTACCGGGGGAGTGTGTCCCGCGGGCACCGTCTCCCTCAAGACGTGACCTACTCGGGTTGGCTCCAGCATCTGGGTGGCTCACGCTGCATTGTTGTTTTTTCATTTCTTTTCCTTTAAAAAACGTAACAAAATGCTGCACCTCGTAACCAAATTGCTTCCATTTTTCCATTTGATGGAGGAGAATTACTTTTTTTTTTTGTAATGTGCTTTGAAATAAACTATGTTTAAATGCTACTGTTGTTGCATATTAGTGTGACTTATATAATAAAATCATAGAATCATAGAATGGCAGTAAATTCAATTTGTGAAATGGTATTTAGTCCTTCAGTTATTTTTGTTTAAAACCTTTAACTCACACAAGATGTTTGTTGGTTTTTTTTTTGTGGTAAGTGAAACATCCCTGCAGTAATATCCCTGCAATACTCCTAGAGAGAGTCCAGTGGAGGGCAACAAAGGTGACTGGGGAATTGGAGCAGCTCTCTTATGAAGAAAGGCTGAGAGAGCTGGGACTCTTTAGCCTGGAGAAGGGAAGGAAGGCTAGGGGGAGAACTTACTAATGCCTATAAGTGTCTAAAGGGTGGATGTAAGGAGGATGGAGTCAGTCTATTCTCAGTAGTTCCCAGTGGATGAGGGGCAATAGGCACAAGCTGGAACATAGGAAGATCCACTGAAATATAAGAAAAAACTTCTTAATGGTGAGGGTGACAGAGCACTGGAACTGGCTGCCCAGGGAGGTTGTGGAGTCCCTGTCTCTAGAGATACTCAAGACCTGCTTGGATGCAGTCCTGAGTAATGTGCTCTAGGCAATCCTGCTTTAGCAGGGGAGTTGGACTAGGTGAGCTCTAGATGTCCCTTCTGACCCGAACAATTCTGTGATTCTGTAATATCACCTCAGCCTTATGCATCCTTGTCTTTAGATATTCTCCATGTTTCCTTGCACATGGTATAGCCACGAAATGCATGTTCAGGAACCTGCTGGAAAAAGGTATATAATGGAGTGTCTGATTTCTGTGTCTTCACTGTTGAGGTGAGGAAAATATTTGCATGAGGTCATCTTTCAATTTTAAAATAGCCAGAAACACACATTTTTCTGGATGAAGTCCAGCATGACAGCTAGAGGTCTGTATGTTCCCAATAAGCAAACCAAACTCCATTTGAAATAAGAAAGTATTGAGGAACACTTGCAAAACTGAAGAGCAAAAGATGACTTTTTGACCTGATTGTCACCAACACAGCAACCTGAACAAGCTGTGCTGCTCACAAGACTGTTGACCTTACTGTACTGAACATAGTTAAAAATGTAGTTAAAGAGGGAGTGAAGACAGCTTTTTATTAATAATATACTCATGAAATGTGCAATTATGAGTCTAATGTGTGGGTTTTTTTCCGTACAATGCTATGTTAGACCAACTAGCCATTTTGCTTTCTGGAAGGACAAGCTAACGCCTCAGAATATGGCTAGGAGAAGCCACCAGCAACCGAAAATCACTTGCAGAGTGACTGAGGGCTCTTAGAAAGCTGCACAGTCTAATTGCCTCCTGACAGCAGGTATTAGGGTGCTGTGAGGAATAGGAAGGTCCCAGGGGCCAAGAACATGGCAGGGCAGGGTCTGTCAGCTGAAGCCCATCCGACTGTCCTGACCAAGAGCAGGGCAGCCAGGGAGTGGACTCTCCCATGGCTGATCCATTCTGGCACTAGTGATTGTAAGTCAGAGGAGAGCTGAGCAGTCCGGTAACAAATTTTGCTGATATTACACTGTCAGTTAGTCACAGCTGAAACTGAGTGTGGGGAGCAGCAGCAGGTTTCCATGGTAGTAATGACCCAGCTCACTGGCCAAAATGTGGATGCCTTGTGCTATCTGGGGCTTCGTCATCCATCTGAGACATCCACATACAGCTGGTACATTTTCCACATCACTTTTAGGACTTCTGCATCCTCTCAAACAGGCAACTGGAACCAAGGCACCTTCAGTGGTGCTGTGCACCTCTATTTTAGCAACTCATGGTGAAGGCAGAACTATAAATATAGAGCAAACTACCAAAAATACGTGGAAATGGTTTCTAGATGAGTGATGTCAGGAGACAGATTTTCAAATCATAGCAAATTTAGGCAGATGTGAAAATTGCTAAGTAAATGTGGGGAGAAAAAAAAATTAATCCCTTTTTGTAGATTTATTATGTTCTATTTAAAAACTTTGTGTGATCTAACCTTTAGCATAAACATGATGGCTTTGGAGCTACAAAAAAGGTAGTGTGTCTTAATATTATGGTTTTTTCTGAATTTCATACAGATCAGTGCATCACACTTGCAATTAAAACAAAACAAAACACACCAAAAAAACCCCCACAACCAAAAAACCCCTGATGACATTTCCAAACAACAAGGTTAACCATAAAAAACAGAAAAATCTGTAGCATACTTAGACTACAGAACATTTGCATAAGTTAGCAATTAGGGGCACTTTTTTTTTCTTCAATTTGAGACAAGCTAAAACATGTTTTGTAAAGGGGATTAACAGAAGGATTACTCACTGTGAAGATCAAATTTAGCTTTCCATCAGTGACCTACAATCAGCTTTCATAATTTAAATAACTTGTCTAAAAAAAGAAGTGCAGAAAGAAAGAGATATTACAATCTTTGACTTTTATTTGCTTCTGTCTTCAAGGACCCAAATCTAGGTTACTAGAGAAATTATTTAGACAATCTTAGCATGCTCCCCAGTGGACACTGTACTAACACTCCTGTACTATTTAGCAAATAATTAGCTCAAAGGAAGGCAGGTATGAATGCTTTTGGAAGCTTCCCAAGAGACTTAACCTGATAACTGGCCTGATTGGTAGTTCAAAAGAGTGAATTTCTTTTCATTATTTCACAACCTGACAATTGTGAATAATTGCAGTTGAAAATAATTTTGTGTCATATTCTGTTTGGACTAAGCTCATTAAATTTCATTTTTACTATCTGGGAGGGAAAGACCTTTCATACTGAGGTTTAACAGTAACAGAGCTTTTCAGATTGCTCAAAAGAGAGTTTGTATACAGCCACTGAACACTGTACCTGAACTGTAAAGGGTCAAACTAATTTAAACTTCATGTCTCTGTATGGACTGTGGGAGATGTATTAGCAGAAATTTATGAGCCATTTAAACCCAGAACATGCTGTAAATCTCATGAAGAAAATGCATTATCAACCTGGTGTCTAGATCCAAGAAGTCTGAATTTTCAGCATTGCATCTGAACGTATCTTAAACAAATTTCTAACCTCTGATGTTCAACTATCATAAAGTGTCATACAGCATTACAGTATAACTGCAGGGTGCTGGAAGGAATATGTATTTCAGCCTGGGAGATGGCAAATATGAGAATGCTTCTGGTTTTCAGAAACTACTGTCCTACTGTCTATTTCTTGCAGTGTCAAAGAAGGAAGGACCCTAAAAATTACTCTGGGCTTTCAATTCAGCTCTCTTAAATTTTTCCAAATGTAAGGTAGTTGGGCCAAAACTAACATACTGTAGTGACTGTTTTCTACCTAAGTGCCTTTTCCCTACTGTAAGTTTGTTTTGCAAGAAGTTTCCAAGGTACCCTATTTTTTTTTTTTCCCCAGGCTAAAATCTTGCTAACATTAAAACTTCTGAGTTGAAAAAGCATACATTTTTGTGAGGAAAAAAAATCCAAATATTCTCACATGTCTTATGTATTTCCTTTTTCGTGATGCATCCACTGCAAAAGTAGGTATTTCTATTTCTTTTTCACATCCTTTAAAAAGTGAATACAGAGAAGTATTAATTGACTAGGTTCTTGGACTCCTAGACATGTAATTTTGCAGAAGAAAACTGGGAAGTTTTCCCAGCTTTATAGATTTTCATAATTTGTGAGTAGTGGAGAAAGGATAACTGAGGATGCAAAGGGAAGTATATCATTAATGTGATGTATCACCTATTATCACTTTGTATAATAGTTGTAACAACTAGCACATATACAACATGGGTAAAATAGACAAAGTGCTTACAAGACATGTTTAGATTTTATACTTTCTGGATCACACATTACATGTTACATTAAGATGATGCTTAAACAGAGCTTTTTATGAGTTTATAAAACTGCAGCAAGAACGTTCAATATGAAAGAGTTATTAATTTGTTCCTATTATTCTCAGACTAGACCAATCCCTTCTGTTATGCTTGTATGAATATTTATCTCAAGGATAAGTTTCTTTCTTTCTTGCATATATCATGGAGTTAACATGTCAGCAGAACTTACAACAATCAATCACTATAACTTTATTTAAACTTACTGTCTCAAGTCTTGTTTGTGGGTTCCTGTTTTATCATTGACACTCTGTGTTTACTACCACCTAAAATCACTGCATCACTGCGTAGCTTTGATCTGCTTGTCTGCCCAATCCCATTTCATCTGAAGTAAGAATTATATTGAGTATAGCCTTTGGGATTTTGTGACATATTGGCTGTTATTTCTGTGACCTACTAGTAGCACTTATGTGCTGTTGATGGTATTACTGAAACCATAATTAGTTGCAGATTTTTTATTCATCATTGCTAGTTGGCTTTTCAGGTCCTAGAACTCACTATATTTAACATGAATTGGCACTCTGACAGTTTTTCAAAAGTGTAATTATCCTGGCTTTGCAGATAGGGAAGCTGAGCACAGATAACATAATTGACAGTCCCCAGATTATATCCTAGATTAATTATCAAGGCAGAAATCTTGCCCTCTAGAACTCTAGTTCAGTTTTGGCCTTCAATGTGAACATTCATATAACAACAAAACACATGTTAATGTCTCGCCACCCAGAAAAATGTGTTTACAAAGAGTAAAATCTAGATGGGAGAGTACTTAAAACTAATTAGTCACTTAGTGACATCATGTCAAAAAAGATTTTCTTAAAAAAGTAGCACAAAGACATGGTTCATTATGCGAGTGGTGAGACTGTGTGTGCACCCATAGACATTTAAATATATGCAGGCAATTTATATATATTGAGAGAGGATGTTGCTAGTACTGTATTGTTGTGAGTATTGCTACCTACTAACAATTTCTTGGATCCGTTTTTTGAACCTGATTTTTTTCAGTGTATTGCCTGACAAAACTACCCATCAAAAGAGGAAGAAACAGGAAATTTCAGGCTCTGACTAAAGGAGTACACGAAGAATCTCCTCGTAATTTTTAAGGGCATATACACAAAGTTGTTTTTCCCACAGTAATACCTCTGGTAATATAGGGCAATACCCTGTAATTCAGGGAAAATTCTAACTGAATTGAGCCAACAAGGGCTCAAATTTTCTTACTAGCTGTTGCAGTCCAGGTTTGACCCAGGCTAGAAAAACTCGAGTCAAATGAAGGATCGCCCCTTCTCCTCTCCCGAATCAGAAGAGGAATAGCCCCCAGTTTGCTGGTTTAACTTTCCCAATGGGTCTATACCTAGCTCGCAACTGGCTGGCTACACTGGGTTATGTCTCTAGAACACAAACCCCACCCAGATGCACACGCACCGGCACAAACACAGAGACTATGTGCTTAAAATACCACTTTAATGTAGCAGCTTTAAAAGAGGGGGGGGGGGGGCAGACTGGATATACAAGTGTGTTTAGTGGAGATAAAACTTGGGGTGTATAACATTTGTACTTGTGAACTGGGTATTTGAGCACAGTATATGATCGGTAAGAGAGAGAAAGAAAGACTATTATAGTTTAGGGTAGAGAGCCTGAAGCATTTCCCACATAGGGTAGACGAGGTTCCTGTGTACATGTGGCTGATTACTTTTGCCTGGGAAGAGAACACAGAGCTTTAAGCTGGAACTGCAGTGGCGGTGGTGGTGAAGAGACAACGACTGGAATTGCAGTGGCTCAGCTGTGGAGACACAGCAGCTGGGGGGCAGATGCAGCTACAGCACACTGCCTTGGGTGCACAGCTGCAACAGCTGGAGCTGTGGCTGGAGATGTGGCATGTCCTTAGGAGTGCGGCTGGCAAGGCTGTCCCAGTGGCTGTCGCATGGCGAGCTGCGATGGGCACACAGCAGCTCTGGCACAAGGCAGGAGGCTCCACTGAAGTCATTGGCTGTGGCGGCTGCCTTGGGAGCGCTTGATGACAGAGGGTTTTGGGAAGTGAGCACTCTTAATGCATCTCTGGAAGTTTGGAGTTGTCATTTAATAGTTGCACTCTGATCCAAAAGCAGGGACAGAGACAGGCAATGCATCCAGGCTTGTTGGGAAAGAGGTTCTATTTTCATGTGGCACAGTGAGAGTTTCAAGTCGAGCTTGAGTAGTGGTATTTTTGACCTGACAAGGTCACAGAAGAAGAGAATTAGAAAGACAATGAGCCAGGAAGTGTCTTTGCAGCAAAGCGATGAGCACCTTTTTCCTGCAGAAAAAGGAATTTGGTTCTGGTGGCTTTTCCACTGAGTCATTCTATATTTATTCAGTGACTCTTAAATCTAAAATGCATAGAGAGTACTTGCAGCAAAACTGATATCTATCTCTGTGTTTCTGCAATTGCTGACCAGCAACAAAATTATTACACCATCAGAATATGATTAAGAGTTTTTATTCTCTCCTTATGTTTAATATAACTGTAATAACAGCTTGTGCTTTTCTCCTATTTATCTCTGACTATTTGTTTCAACAATTGCTCCCAAAGAGCTGCCACAGCAGCCTTGTTTACAAGACTGTCCATCTTGGTTATCAGGAATTAATTGAGAAAATTATGCTAAGCCCCATTGACATGATGTTCAAAATAAAATCGTTCCTGTTATATAAGGGAATAGACTAGTAGTTCGTTACTGTAGGAAATAAAAATAAAAGGTACTCATATGCAACAATACTGATATCTGAGCTTCTGTCGGAAATATTAACAAGGTTCTGGTGAAATAGAAGCAAATGTATTATGGGTAAGTCAAAGGGATCCCGATAATCAGCTGCTAAGTTATTTTAACAGAGATGATATTTCAGGATATTCACCACAGAATGCCATACCAGAATAGTGTGAGCCCGTGTTTACCTTATAAGACAAGAGAAGTCTCTTTGTTGCTCACGGCACACAGGACATATCTATGTAACACAGTGCTGAGCAGGGGCTATGGCAAGAGTTTGTATTTAAGCCCTATGGCTTAAATGCCCTATGGCTATTTGTCAAAACCTAAGAATACACTAGGGAATTGAAGTTTAACACAATATATGTGTAGTCAGTAATGTTCAATGCATGTGCTGCTTTTCATGTTATAGAAAATATTTTAATCTTCAAAAATATGTTCAGTGTACTTTCCCAGGCATGTTGACAGGTGCATGGTGGAGCAGACTGCAGATGAAATTATGTCTGTAATACTGTCAGAGTAGAAGTAGAAGGAAAAAGTTAAGCGAATGTAATTGGAGATTTAAAAAATCGACAAAGCTAATTATAATTGGTGTCCATAGGGGAAGAATTGTGCATGAAAGGTGAATAATTTTCCCAACAAAATTGAAGGGTGAAGCTTCAAAGAATGGGTTCTAAACAAGATAAACTAAAAGGGAGTGTACATTACAAAGAAGACAGCTGGATGCCTACTGCAATCACTTGTACATTTTTTTGCCTCAGAGCTTGTTTCTTCCAGCCCCTTACTTTAAGACTTAAGATCTGAAGAAGTTTGTTCGTTCTTCTGTTGCAAATCTGTCGTATGATAGAGTCAGTGTGTGAATTGGGTGCACTTCTTGCATGGAAATGGTGAATGAGAACACTGAAGTCTCCAGAGAGAATCCTGGGATGTCTGCATGTGCTTAAAGAGCCCTGGTGCGGAAGAATATTTCTTGTCAGTCTGTAAGATAGTGGGGGTTGGAGTTCTTCCAGTAGCTTTGGGAACAGAGACCCTTCAATGGGCAAAACTGAAGACTCCTTGGCAAGAAGTTGTGAGAGACACCTGCCAGCGGAATGAATACCTGGGTGGAGCTAACAGGATTATTTTATTATAATATATGTAATGGGTGCTTGTAAGAAAGATGGACAGAAACTTTTCACCAAGCCCTCTGGTGACAGAATAAAGGGCAATGGCTTTAAATGGAAAGTAGTGAAAGATGTCTCTGGCCATGACAGGGGGTTTGGATTGGATGATCTTTAAAGGTCTTATCCAACTCAAACCATGCAATGGTTCTATTATTCTATCCACAAACCATGCGATGGTTCTATTATTGTATCATTCAATGAGTTTCCTCTGGTGCAAAACCCAGTTCATTATGCATAACATTACATTGTCTCATGTAGACATACTCATATAATTGCATCCTCAGGGTTGTATTTAAACCATCCTTTCTCAAATTTAACTTTCATTAGTTTAATTGGGATTTATGGATTCTGAATGCTTCTCCAGCCTTAAGTAGAGCCAGCTTTCACCAAAAAAAGAACTAAAAAAAAGTAAAGGCTTACAGATTTATCTCCTAAGGAACTTAATATTTAATGACAAGTAGTTTGTTTTGATGTTTACTCTGTGTTACAGATGCTGCGGACTCAGGATGAAAATAAAACCTTTAAGTGCATCAAAGATGAAAGAAAAACAGACCAAATTATAGCCTTCATTTTCATGCATCTCATAATGTTCAACTTTAGTTAGCTGTTACCCTGTCTGATACTGTCTGACACTGATCTTTTTTGTTAATATCATTTATTGTCCAGCTTTTTAGAGCACATGCTTAATAGAATGTGCTGGTTTGGTGTAGTGGGCTTTTTGGTACCAGGGGAAGGGCCCTCTTCCAGTAAGAAGCTGAGCTCCCCCTGCTCCAAAACCAGCCAAGGAGCCATTATAGGGACAACAGATGCACCTCTGCGATTAACATATAAAAGAACTGATATAAAACCTGACCAGAGCTAGCACTTTAAGAAAAAAAGAAGAAGCTGAGCTGGAGAGGCAGAGCTGTGCTGGTGGTTGGAGAGGAAGAAGGGGAAGGAGGTGCCCAAGCAGAAGTTTCCCTGCAACCCATGGCGAGATGGCAGCTGTGCCCCTGCACTCATGGAGGAACGTGGTGGAACATTCCTTGAAGGTGCCAGGAGAGGCGAACTTGGTCAGTGGACTTGGATTTTGTGGCCAGTGGACTCACATTTGCTGCCAGTGGACTCTGATTATGCAGCTGTAGAAAACCCTGGCACCAGGGGAGGTGACTGAAGCAGCCTGTGACTCTGTGAGAAGCCCAGGCTGCAGCAGCTCCAGACCTCATAGGAAGGACTCATGAAGGAGAGGTTCATGGAGGACTCTCTCCCATGGGAGGGACCCCATAGGGAAGCAGGGAAGGACTGTTATGAATCCTTCTTCGTGAGGAGGATGGAGAGGCAAGAACCACCAGCCTGTGAACTGACTCTAAACCCCATCCCCTGTCCCCCTGTGCCGCTGGGGGAAGGAGGGAGAGAAATCAGGAACAAAGTAACTTGGGCCCAGGAGGAAGGGAGGAGTGAGATAAGGTATTTAAGCACTGCTGTTTGTGTTGTCTGTGTCCTGTGTGTATTTGATTATTGTGAAATTAAATAAGTAATATCTGTAAGTAAGTAAGTAATATCTGTAAGTAATAAATAAAGTAATATCTGTTCATCCATATGGAAGTATGCATTGGTTTCTCCCATCTTATCTCAGATGAGAGCATTTTCTTTAGGCACATTCAGAGACACAAAGATTCTGATGATTAAATGATGACATTGTTAAAAAAAATAAAATTGAGGAGTGGACATACCTACACTGGAGAAACATTTTCTGAAAAATGTTTCTTTTTTACAAAAGTCTTGTGTGTGTTTGTGGACAATTACCTAACACACATATGTCTGCACTTTTTGTTGATAATAGGAATGCATGCTAACTGTTTAATCCCTGGGTACGTAATGCAATATCTGTGGACAGTCTATTAATGTAATTTATTTGTATCCCACACATCTGCTTCATGAGGCTAGGCAAAACTGAATATTTTGTGTCCTTATTACTCTAGCATGAGCTCTATTACATTTTTCTACAACAGACAAGCAAGACTGTTGGTAATATTTTTGGTACTCTTTTGCTATAACGAGGTATCTCTTGTATACACGTGTACAAGAAAATTGAATGTGTATTGCTCTTGAAGAAAAGTAATTTTAAAAGATATATTTGTTTGGTTTCACAATAAGGGGCATAGTCAGCCTCAATGGTTTAATGAAGTAAAAGGGTCATTGTTCAGGGAGATTTTTGAAAAGGGAAACCATGTATTAGCTTTTCAGTGTATTTTATTTATACTATTTGTATGTAATTTATCAGCATTACATTATTTGTGCTTGTTGAACTTATATTGATGGAGACTTGGACCCTGGTCAGTGATAAAATGGAAGGGCAACTGAGGGCAGTAAGTTATAAGCATGCATTTTGAGATTATTTTTATCCTGTTGAAAATCACCACTGATATCTTGTGATAGATTCCGAATTACTTAAAATGTCACTATCATATTACTTAATCCAATAAAATTAATGTAAATCAAACTGGCCGTTTAAGGTTAGCTTTCAGTCCTGTAATCACTTATGTAACATGATGACCCTGATTATGATGTTTGTTTACTTTGGAAGCTTGGTTTCCGTGGATGTAAATGAAAAAGCCTGTTATTTCCATTAACTTTTATTTACAATTTAGACAGACAAAGAGTAAATACTGTAAATACTCTGTGAATACAGTAAGATTTCATATCCCACAGATCCATTATACTCTACAGGAACTTCCACACTGCCTGATCTCTTGTTACATCACAGAACCAGAGCCTTCACAGAGCTGGATATATTGCAATACCTTTTGGAGAGACTTGGCCTGTCTCTGCCTCCTTAGGTGTAGGCACATTGGTGAAAGAAGGTTGGAGCTTTCTTTTACCTGACATTCAACTTTTGTCCCCTTTATGAGCACTCTGGGGAGAAACCTAGGTATAGCAAGACCTCCAAGGTAATATGTCCTCCCTCCACGTGGGCTCCACCTGAGACCATTAAGGCCTATATGAGATGCAGAATAGCTTTTGTCCTCATGAAAAGACCAGCATTAAAGTATGTGTTAAAATATTAATACTTTGTACAGTTAAAATATTTATAATTTGGTTTGTTGGGTTTTTTTATTTTCTTTTCCCTTAGATGGCTTTGTAGGTCAAACTTGTATTGAGAACTGTGATAATAATGTTTAGGCCAAGCTAAGAGTTCTAGAGCCTGCCCAGCCCAATGATTGTTTAAACAATTCTGCTGGTAACAGTTACTAAGATGCTTTATGCAATACACACACACAAATGTATACTGGCCTATGCAGAAAGAAAAATTACTAACATATATTTGAAAGTTTCATTTATTTATGGATTATGATGGATAGTAGAAATGGGAGCCTCACAGATAAGGAGTAGCTGGGGCTGCCAAAGTTGGCTCAGGGTGCAAATGTTTTTCCCGAAGCCACTCTACTTGCAGAGAATCTTTATTCAAGGGCCCATCTGTGACTCCCATGAATTATATTATATAGATTGGTCTCATTTATCCTGACACCAGTATTCATCTGTTTTATGAAATTACAAAAATCCAGGATATTTTAAGGACAAAGAATAAGAAAAGGCAGAAGGTATTTCATTTGACAGTAAGAATTGCATTATTTCCATTTTTGGAAGGCTGCAGTATGTATTGTATGACATGTTCTCCAGAGGTTAATTTTTCTTTAGGAGTTTGTTCAAGACTGGCATAAAATGAGTTCATTTCTACAATTATTATTCACAACAAGCAGCAGACATTCATTGGGAAGGAGTCCTTTAAATCCCATGAAACCACTCAAGGAAGTTTGTGGGTGAATATCATCCACTGCCAAACAGCTTACTGTATTTTATTTATAGCCCATGCAACTTCTGTGAATACTGATTAAATTAAGAATTTTTTTGTACATATTAGAGATCAGTGATTGTGGTCACGTTGAGAATTTGCAGGGAATTTGTGACAGGTTTTAAACAGAACTAAGCAGAATTTTAATAACATGAAGATGTATGTGCTTGAGTCTATTAAAATAGTTCTAACTTGGTATTACATGTGTCTTAAAAAAAATTATTTCATTTTGGAAAATTTTTCTATTATTTTAAACTGCAAGACAGTTTTCATAGTATCAGAATAGTTTGGGGTTGAAGGGACCTGTCCTGGTTTGAGCCAGGAAAGAATCAATTTTCTTTCCATAATTTTACTTTTCAGTTAAATCTCTTTTAAGCAACTGCACTTGCTGAAATTAACAGCATCTTTTTCAGTCAGGATAAGGTTCTATGTTTAGTTACAATTATAGTATATCTGGAGAATGCTATGCTCATTCCATTAAGCTATATGTCTTATGCTCAGGAAACAAAAAGGAGGAAAGGGATCAAAACTGCAGCCTTCCCGTGGGAAGGAGTAGACTAGTGACCAGAATTGACCAAATGAAGTACTCCATCCCGTACATGTCATACTTGGTATAAAATTGAGGGATCAGAAAGGTCTCACCACCCTCATATGAAACAGTTTCTTCCTAGTATCTCATGTAGATCAATCCTCTTTCACCTTAAAATCATTTCCTCTTGTCCTATCATTACATACTCTCCTAAAAAGTCTGCCTTCAGCTTTCCTGTAGGCCCCCTTCTGATACTGGAAGGCTACTGTAAGGTCTCCCTGGAGCCTTCTCTGCTCCAGGCTGAACAACCCCAACTCTCTCAGCCTATCTTCATAGGAGAGATGCTCCAGCCATCTCAGCCATCATCATCTTTGTGGCCTTACCCTGGCCTCACTCCAACTCCAACTTCATGTACTTCCAGCACTGGGACTCCAGAACTGGACAAAGTACTCCAGGTGGGATCTCACAAGAATGGAACAGAGAGGGAGAATCACCTCTCTTGACCTGTGTCATGGTTTGAGCCAGGATGAAGATACATTTCCTTTTACTGGTTTTACTGAAAGGGTACTGGTGGGCTATATACAACTGGGAATAGCAGCTGCAGAGACTGAGGACACTGAACAACTGCATACTTTGCCTGGCCTTTCAGATGACCCTTCTATAGTGGGCTTGCTGAAGGTTGAAGACCAACAGGTGCCAATTGACACACAAGAAGTGGTGAGACAAGTTTAAGCAGCTCCACTATCATCTACTGATCATCTACCAGAGACTGAGAAAAAATTTGCTCTTTTCACCGATGGCTCCTGTTGTCTTGTAGAGAACCACCGAAAGTGGAAAGCTGCTGTGTGGAGTCCTACACAACTGGTTGCTCAAGCAGCTGAAGGAGAATGTGAATTGAGTCAGTTTGCAGAGGTAAAAGTCATCCAGCTGGCTTTGGACATTGCTGAGCGAGAGGGGTGGCCAAGACTCTATGTCTACACTGAGTCATGGAAGGCAGCAAATGCCTTGTGGGGTTGGCTAAAACACTGGCAACAGAACAGCTGACAGTGAAAAGTTAAACCTATTTGGGTTACTGACCTGTGGAAAGACATTGCAGCTCAGATAGAGAAACTGGTGGTAAAACTCCATCATGTAGATGCACACGTACCTCTGAGTTGAGCCACTGAGGAACATCAACACAACCAATGAGCAGATGAGCCTGCCCAAGTGTTCAAAATAGAC
>NW_009953920.1:2755761-2775534 GCF_000747805.2 Chaetura pelagica
GAGGCCTGGCAAATTGACTACATCACACTGCCTCAGAGCCGCCAGGGTAAGCGCTATGTGCTTACAATGGTGGAAACAAGTACAGTTGTACTTACTATGTACTTACTATGGTTGGAAACATACCCTGTGCCTCATACCACAGCTCAGAATACTATCCTGGGCCTTGAGAAGCAAATTTTGTAGAGATATGGTACTCCAGAGAGAACTGAGTCAGACAATGGGACTCATTACGAAAACCGTCTTGTGACTGACTGGGCTAAAGAACATGGTATTGAGTGGATCTACCATATCCCATGATATGCACAAGCCTTAGGGAAAATTGAAAGGTACATCAGTCTGTTAAAACTACTCTGAAGGTGGTGGAACTTTCAAAAACTGGGACAAAAATTTGGCAAAGGCCACCTGGTTAGTTAATACCAGGGGATCCATCAATCGGGCTGGTCCTGCTCAGTCAGACCTTCTACATACTGCAGATGGAGATAAAGTCCCTGTGGTATGTGATAGAAACCTACTGAGTGAAAGTGTTTGGGTTTATCCTGCTTGAGGCAAAGGTAAACCTGTCTGGGGTGTTGCTTTTGCTCAGGGACGTGGACACACCACATGTGATGATGGAGGATGATGAAGAATGTGTACTTCAAGGTAATCTGACTCTGGGGAAGAATCCTTAATTTGACAGGATGAAGTTATTTCTCCTTTTACTGATTTTTTTTTTATTTTTTTTTTCCCTTCAGTAAGCTCTCTTTATCTAGTACCAAAGTGTTCCAGATTGGAATGATAACAGCTGGAATG
The DNA here is from genome assembly GCF_000747805.2 of Chaetura pelagica. NCBI lineage: Eukaryota > Metazoa > Chordata > Aves > Apodiformes > Apodidae > Chaetura > Chaetura pelagica. The sequence continues at coordinate 2,756,551 of NW_009953920.1, forward strand.
TCTTAGTAACTGCTGGGGCTCCAAAGTCATGTCTTGGCTCTGATGGTTCAGGCACTATGGGGAGATCTATGACCCCCCATAGGAGGCTGAATTAGACAGACAGCAAAACTGGCCAGAGATATTCCATTCCTTTTATCTGCATAAGCTCAGAGGAAGGTCAGAGATCACAGAAGACGGATTCCTTCCTGCTTTTCCTTCCCTTCTCTTCTGTCCATGACCGGCATCCTGGGTGGACTCCATCCATCCATCACTGTCGACCCCCAGGCTCAAGCTCTCCTGACTCTTATAGCTCTACACTCTCTTTGACAGCTCTGGGACTTTTTGAGACTGTTGGCAGCAAAGGAGAGTGCTGTGGGAGTTGCTGGGCGTGGGAGCAACACTTCTTTCGTCTATTCTCTTGCTAGAGCAAACTTCTGGTCAGATCAGACTCGTCATGTAAGGACTACTCTCCAGGTCCTTGAAGGCTAACTCAGCAGCTGACTGAAGACACCAGCTTAATGTGATGTATGCAGAGGTGAAGACGAGACACTGACTGTCACATTGAATGAAGGTGAAGAGGGGAAAGAGGACATTCACAGAATTTGGTTGCCTCTTACTATTAGTTCATAGGTGATGATGTCTAACATACAATTGACTTGATAATGCATGAGACAAACTTGGGAGGTACCTGCATCAAGAAGCTGATATTCTGTTAAAATGAAAAATCCATTTTTTTTCCCCACACTTTTCCAGTGAATACATACAAACAGTAAAAAAAGAGGAGAAATTTGAGTGAAAAAGACCAAGTGAACTTTGACTGCAGGGGGGAAATGATGACAGATTCCATATTAAGTTAGTTGCCTGTTACTTCTCATTATTAAAGCATCATGCAAACATTTATCTGAAAACCACTCATTTACATATAAGCACAATACATCATATTTCTAATGAAGAACAGGAATATATCCCTGGTGAAAAGTGAACAAATTATATTTTCTTTTCAAAACTGGCTACGACATTCAGATGCCTAATTAAAATTATTAGGAATAAGATATCCACCTCAATCTGCAGCTTTAAAAAAATGTTCTCCACAGATTTTATCTTCCAAAAAACAGTGTAGAACGTGACCTAATTCAACAGCATTTCATTCACTCTCTAGGCAATTCCTATGAGTCAAATTGAAAATATGCCTACACTTACTAAAGCAAGCCACAGTAGATTCTTGAATACTGGTACGCAGTCATACAATATTGTTAAACTGCTGGCATACTCCCCAGCGTTGTTCTGGTCCAGGATAGGCAGAGTCTCCAAAGCAATTTCCAGAAAAAATCTGGGGAATTACTGGCCCTGTGAGTGAAGGCTTTGCTTGTTTGGTGGGCTTCCTCTGGCTCAGTCATCCAGAAATATCCTGTTAAACTGTTGGCCTGCATACATACCTCCTCTTCCCTATCCACACGTTAAAATACTATCTTTGCTTTTTTGAGGGTTACTGGGAAAGTTGGCAACAAAAGTTTTATACATGATGAATGTCATAAGTAGTCGTATGCTGTGCTAGCTTTGTTATATTCTACTAACACTAGACGAAAGGTGACTTAAAAGGATCTAAAAGGCTGTCTGAGACCAACACATGCAGTGGAAGTGGGAGCAGGAGATGTGTGAGGAAGCACTGATTTTGGGACTGCGGCAGGAGCTGCAGGCGACACGCAGGAGTACCTAGCACGCTCCCTGAAGGATGAAGGACTTAGGAAGAAATGATGGGATGAAGTAACCTGTTTTTATTGTAGGAATGTGAATGTGCACACGGAGCAGAGATAAGGAGACTGTGCCATGCATATTGGCTTAGAAAAGCAATGAGCAGAAAGATGCAAAGGCCTGTAGGATGCAATCCAATTCAGGGCCTTCCAGTCAGTATATGACCGTAAAGGAAGGAGAGTTAAAGTGTATAAATATGGGTCATGTCATGCCATGTGGCCTCCATCTAAAGAGACCCATTTCTGTTACTCAGATATGTGTACCAAAAACCACTTAGAAGGATAAATCATGAATGATATTATAACTCTTTGGTGAAGCATGGAGGCTGATGTTGGTCCACAGTATGGCAGGAGATACATGACAATGTAAAAACTGTGCATGGAAATAAGGAATGTATATGAAAAGAAAATTAAGACAGAGAAAAAAAGAATGAACAAAAGAGTGGTGGGAGACAGGAAGAAGAGGGAAGAAAATAAAGAGGCAGCAAAAGGAATGAAAGGGAAGTGCTTACATTGATGTAAATCAGCTTTACTTAGCTAGCTTATTTATTCATGTGATTTATTATATTTCCTTGGTACATGGCCCACATTCTTATTTAGAGAGAAGGGAATGACAGAATACTGTGCAGCAGGGATTTGCACATTACTTCATCCATTACTGGGCATGTTATTGTTTTTCATAGCTTTATGCATTTTTTAAAACAGCATCATCCAGCAGTAGGAAATTCAATGTTTAAATTTTAAACAGAAGATTTGAGTAAACTTAGGCCTGCAGCCTTGATACTTTCTTATTCCTCCCTCTATACAAGCTCAGTCTCCTGTGACTGGATCAGGAACTGAACAGGAGGTTTTCAGAAAAACAGAAGGGGAGAGTGAAGATATTAAAGGATATTGTCATGCTGTTGAAGAATATTGTAATACTTTTCTCGAACAGCTATCTATCAGTGATAATTGTTCTGTCATTAGGGTTGAAAGGCTTGACTGTAATTATCTTATAGAAGTGGTATCTGACTGTAATTCAGGAGATGGGATTTCTACTCTAGCTTCACTGTGCAACCATTAGAAATGAGTTAATCATTCTGCAGCTTAGAATCAGTGGATACGAATCAGTAGATATGAATCAGTGGATACATTTGGAAAACGTATTGATATACGGCAGGCGTCATAGATATGCTGAATATTATTTTCATAGGAAAGTAATTTTTGTTCAGAAGTCCCTTCACCCTTTTGGCAGGAAATGAACCACAGTCATAAAAAAAATACTGCCCACATATCTGTCTTCCCTTAAATGGGGTTGTGGGGAACGGTCCATCTTCTTCCCCCCCACATAAGACTAACCAACAAATGCCTTTCAAGTCAGCAAAACAAGAGTGACGCCTTTCCACTGATTCACTCAAGGACAGAATGAGCCTCTTGCCCTACCAGATAAGTGCAGAGCAAAGAAGCAGCATAAGGGTTATAATAACTGGCAGAAAAATAGACAATAGGTTAAAGACTGCCTATAATGGAATATGTTCCTGGCCAATGGTGATTGGCTAATTCAGACAGTGGTGCTTTCTGGAGCAATGGTCTCTGATCCATAAGAAGAGAGAAGGATCTGCTCTCTGCTGGTCTCTGTTCGCTCTCTCTGCCTGCTTAGGACAAGACCCTGCTGCAGCACCTGAACCTGCCTCAGCACCACTGCTGCTGCCCGGAGAAACGGAGAGTGGGGGGCGCCGCTTGTGCCCGCTCCCGGGGATCCCACCTGCCCAGCCTGGACCGAACCGGACCAGAGAAGCCTGGCCAGCCTGCATCTGCCACAGAGCCACAGGACCAGAGCCCTGCCAGCAGCAGGAAGGGGTTGCCCCGGTTACTGGGACGCAGGCCCCCCTGCAGATCTCCAGCCGAGCCTGCTAGCACTTCTGACAACTGCGCTACGGAAGGAAGGAGGGTAAATACACACACACACTTTAACATGGGGTCCTGAAGGTACTACGGAAATGACAAAGTGCACATTTGGACACATCATGGCTACACTGTCTAGTAAACATGGGGATTTGAAGGTCCTATAGAACTGAAAAGTTGCATACTTGATATGCTTGGCCAATAATCTGGCATTTTTTTGACAAAAGGTTGTCTTTTAGTGAACTTTGCTCATTAACATCTCATTATAATACTAAACCACACCTCTATGCCAAAAGCTACCCATCTCCAAGGAACAACCACCCCTCACCAATCATGCGCTCTGAATTTTCTCTAGTCTACGCCTTTAAAAGTGAAGCAAGACAGTATTATACCAATGGCAGCAACAATGATCGGTGAGTCCATGGCTCTGTACTTGGCTGCTGCTGGACTGGGTGGACGGAGAGATTTTCTGCAGCCAGAAAAGCCAAGGAAGGAAGGAAGACCCACTATGAGCCAGCAGCACTCACAAGAGAGGCTGAGGCTGATGTGGCTGGGCATGTTGCTGGAGCAATCACAGGAAATTTATATGTGGGCAAGCTGGAAGTTCACTCAGACCATGCAGATCAAGGCAGCAGCATTCTCAGTGCAGTGTGAGAACCTGCACAACTGAGACAGTAACCAGCTGAGTGCAGGGGGAGTGCAACAGCTCAGAGGAGTGCACCAGTGATCTGCCAAAATGGTAGGCACCCGCCTGAGAACTAAGACCACTGCTAATATGGATACAGTGCCTCGGAATTCAGAAGCATCCACTCAAACCTGGCCAGCAAAGATGTTTCAGTGCAGGCAGTGGCTTGTAACAGATGTCTAGATGCTTCTGCTGGTGTGAACATAAGTAACTGCTCAAGGTGTGCACAGGTAGATGACCTGTTGTGACAGGTAGCTGAACTACAAGAAACAGTAGCAAGGTATCACAATCTGCGACTTGCTTATCTTCCTTTTTGGAGAGATTTTAATCTACCAGGATCTGCTGAGAGGTCAGCCCGTTGTGCTCACCTCTCACAGAGGAACAGTAAGCTTCGCCACTGCCTTTTAGGGTGAGACACTTGTCTGGGGCAGGAGGTTCAAAAAAGGGTAATCAGGAAACAATAGTAGCAATAATAATAATAGAGAATAATGGAAAAGCAACAATAATACTATACCAAGGTAACTTCAATTAATGACAACAGCAACAACACCCCATTGGTTTAAGCAACAGCAATAACAATAAGGAGAAAGGAAAGGAATGGAAAAGGAGGAGGTGGAGGGCTCGCCTAACAGGTGTTAAAAGGGATTGCAGAGGGAATAGCGATGGGGGCCAGGTACACGGGCAAGGAAGGATTAAGGGCAAGTAAATATTTTTCTTAACCCAAGTCCTGAGATGGTCTGCTGTTTTATAGGTTTTCGCTGTCTTCCTGCCTCACTGGCAGACAGGTTTAACCATGTTGTGAGGGCAGGAAGAGCAGTGACAGCTGAGTCCCCCTGGTGCCCACGGTCAAGGTGGACAGCCACTCATGGTCCTCCTCACAGGCAGGCAGCGTTCACCAGGAGCTCACAAGAACTGTCAGGCCTTCTCCAGCACTCCCAGGGAACAGCAGCATTTCGCTCCTTTAGGCTGACTGACCGTATCTCCCTTAGTCTCTCCAGAGAGCCAGCAGACCTCTGGAGCTGACTGGCAGCACCTCCCCTGCACTGCAAAAAGCCAGCGTGAGCCTGGGTGATGCACTCTTTTTGTAACTTTTTACAATGTATTTCCCCGTGCTGGATTGGGCTTTGTCCTCTTCCCGGGGCTACAATCCAGTAACTGAGGGGTTAGCAGCAGTCTCTGGGCAGCACTTCACGACAATGTTTCCAGTAGATTCCCACCACAGGATTTTCTGTCTCCAACATGGAGTTCAGTTTGCAGTTTGCTGCAGGGGGGAGAGAGGCAAAGTCCCCATACAGTTTATGGGCAGACATTTTGTACTCACTCACAGCCTTGTGAACCATGTAGTTTTTAGGAGAGGGGCACTGTCTCCTACACAAGGCTACACAGCATTAGAGAAGCTGAGGATATAAATAGAAGGTTGTAAAATCATAGTCCTTTATCAGACACCACTGACAATGAGACACCTTGGACTCAAGTTACCCATAAAGGCAAGACCAAACATCATACCCCATGTGGGTATGAGTGACACTGAGAGGAGGAACTTGAGCAATCATCTAAGCAGACTATAAAGCTCTATAGGCTCTCCTATTTTTGACCCTGCATAGGTTCACTTCATCTTTATAGACTTCATGACAGACCTGTCCCCTCTTCCAAAGGACAAAGACTCTCTTTTTGTTCTTAAAGTCCAGCCAAAGGTTGCTATTTAGCCAGGCTGGTCTCCTACCCCGCTTACTGGTTTTTCGGCACAAGGGGGCAGCCTGCTCCTGTGCCCTTAAGACTTGTTTCTTGAAGTACATCCAACCTTCTTGCATTCCTTTGTCCTTCAAGGACGCCTCCCAAGGGACTTTGTCAATCACTCTTCTTAGTAGGCCAAAGTTTGCCCTCCAGAAGTCTAAGGTGGCAGTTTTACTAACCCCTCTCCTTGTTTCTCCAAGGATCAAAAACACAGTCATCTCATGATCACTGTGCCCTAGATGGCCTCCAACCTTTACTTCCCCCATAAGATCTTCCCTGTTCATAAGAAGCAGGTCCAGGAGGGCACCCTCCCTGATCAGCTCACTAATCAGCTGTGTGAGGAAGTTATCCTCCACACGTTCCTGGAACCTCTTGGGTTGTTCCCTCTCTGCTGTGTTGCATTCCCAGCAGATGTCTGGGAAGTTAAAGTTCCCCACAAGAACAACAGCAAGTGACTGGGAGATTTCTCCCAGCTGATTACAGAAAGCTTCATCCACCTCACTGCTTTGGTTGGAAGGTCTATAGCAGACTCCCACAGTGATATCAGGCCCTTATTGGAGCCCTTAACCTAATCCAAACACTCTCAACATCCTCATTACTATGCTTGATTTCCAAGCTCTCAGCATTATCTAACATACAGGGCCACTTCAACCCCTCTCTTCCCCTTTCTATCCCTCCTGAAGAGCTTGTAGCCATTGATTGTGGCACACCAGTTGTGTGATGCATTCTACCATACTTCTGTGATAGCCACTAGGTTATAGTTTTCCTAGAAGTATCACGGCTTCAAGCTTCCACTGTTTCTTGCTCATACTGCGTGCATTGGTATAGGTGCACTTCAGATGAGCTAATAATTCCAACACCTTTTTTTGACTGTGGACCCTATTTCCTACCAGATCCTTTCTAGGTGCTTCCATGATTTCTAAGCATCTATCTTTTCTCTCAAAACAGACAGAGTGAGACAGAGTGAGAATCCTCCCTAGTCCACCATCCTTCAAGCCCTGGCATGCTTTTCTAGGGTTTGTCCCTTACAAGCCCAGTTATCCCCACTTCATATCTAGTTTACAGCCCTGTCAATGACCTTTCCTAACTCCTGCCCCAAAAGCCTTTTCCCCCTCTGGGACAGGTGTGTCCCACCTGCTACCAGAAGGTCAGGTGTCTTGTATGGCAGCCCATGATTGAAAAACCCAAAGCCCTGCCTATGGCACCAGTCACATAGGCATGCCTTGATCTACAGACTCCTCCTGTTTCTCTCTTCATCCTTTCTTGCAACAGGGAGGGAGGCAAACACTACTTGCAGTCCAACCCCCCTAACCAGCTATTCCAGGGCCCTGAAGTCTCTCTTCATTGCCCTTCAACTTCTTGTAACAACTTCATCACTGCCAGAAGGAAAAAACAACAATAGATAGTAGTCAGAGGGCTGCACCTGATCAGAGAGTTTTCTTTTAACATCTCTAATCCAAGCCCCAGGGAGGCTTGCCTGTGGGATGGGTCTCGTCAACAACAAGGCCCTTATGTTCCCCTTAGAAGGGAGTCACCCACCACAATTACTCTCCTTTTCTTCCTAGTTGAACAAGTCCTGAGATGTGGGAGTGAGTGACAAGCCTTAGGTGACTCCCTAGATAAATCTTCCTCTCCATCTTCATTTGCCTGTCCCTGAATTTCCAAAGCCTCATACTTATTTATCAAGTGCAACTGGGAGGGGGGAACGGGGATGTGAGGGTCTTTGCTTGCATCTCTGAGGAGGAGCCCCTCTCCATTCCTCCCTGTAATGTGAGTCCCCCCCTTCTGCCTGATGACAAGAGGGGAGGGGATCCATCACTTGTTCCAGAGCCTCTTCCTTCTGCCCTTGCCTCAGAGTGATTCTACCAATCTACTTTTGCATTCTCTGATGGTTCTCAACCTTTCTACCTCCTCCCTCAGTTCAACCACCTGCCTGAGCAGATAATTTATTTGCTCACACTGCATACAAGCAGTGTCACTGGCTCCCTCCAGTGTAAGTGCCAGACTTAGGCAATTGCTGCAGCTGGAGACCTGTACGGCCCCATGTCTGCACAGAAGCTCAGTCTGAATTCCTACATTCTTTCTCGCTGCAGCCTTTGGCCGTTGTCCTGGTTTAAATATTAAAGATGAATAAAAAAAAACCCAAAACACAGGACAGAATTGCTCTCTATTGCCCTCCCGCCTCCTCCACCCTCCCGAGGGAAGAGCCGTTGTCCTGGTTTAAATACTAAAGATGAATTAAAAAAAACCAAAACACAGGACAGAATTGCTCTCTATTACCCTCCCGCCTCCTCCACCCTCCCGAGGGAAGATAGAAGGGGAATAAGGAAGACAGACTTACAATTGTGAAATTGAAACTAGAAACAAATTTACTATGAAACAAGGAAAAAGGGTAAAACGTGGGGGGAGAAAAGATAAGTATTTATATACAAAACCGATCTTGGTGGTCACAGGAATATTCGAAAGGCAGGGCTGCTCCAGGAGAGAGGTCCAGGGCTCCTCACAGCACCTGATGCAGTTGGATTCTGGAGTGAGCATGTGAGAAGCTGAAAGAACCAGCAGCATCCCCCAGCAAGGAGAAAAGAGCAAGAAGGCAGAAGGAGTCAGCTTCTGGCTCTCCTGGCTTTTATAGATTGTGACAGAAAGTGGGCAGGAATACTGACCCCTTCCAGTCTTTCAGAGTCCTATGGACCCTCTCCATAGGTGTCCAACACCATGCCAGGGTCTCCCAAACCATAACAGTCATGTTGTGACCATGATCGTCTTTCCAGCTAAAAGAAAGCAACTGCTGTTTGCTGCTTTTCACATGCCTTCGTGCAAACCCACTCTAACCCTGCTCACATCACCCTCTGGAACAGCTGCTGTCACTCTCTGTTCCGTGCTGCTGCATGGTCTGAGGGAGCAGCCAAGATGGTTGCTTTTAAATTTTGTTGCGGCTCTCAGACACGCCCCCACCCCGTCAGCCTTCCAGTTCCTCACAGGAGCACAGTCTGGGCTCTTCCCACTCTGCCCCAGCTTCACCGTCACTGAGAATCCTGGCCCCATCCTGAACTCTCTCAGTAATTAAAAGGAACAGCTCTCATGGCTGCCAGTGCCGCTGCCACTCTCCGCTCCACCCTGCTGCATGGTCTTAACACCAAAAATGACCAGAGGGCCTAGGTTTTGCTGAACTTAGCTCAATTCTTACTCTAATCAAGATGTCTGCTGTCTCTTCTCTTACAGACCATCCAACCAGGATGAGGAAGAAGATGAATCATTTTCACATGCCTGGCGGCTGGCAGAAATCTCAAAATTGCCAGCCCTACTTCTGGTGGCAGACTTTAACCTACTGGACATCTGCTGAACAATAACTCAGCTGCAAGCAGGCAGGCTAGGAGGTTCCTCAACTGTATGGAAGACAACTTCCTAACACAGCTGGTAAGCGAGCATACCAGGGAAGATGCCTTACTGGACCTGCTGTTCACTAACAAGGAAGTAGTGGTGGGAAATGTGGAGGCTGGAGGCCGTCTTGAGCTTAGCAACCATGAAATAGTTAAATTCTCAATACTTAACAAAATAAGGAGATGTGTTACGAAAACCTCCCCTGTGGAATTCTGGAGGGCAGACTTCAGCCTGCTTAGAACACCGGTTAAGAGATTCCCTTGGGAGTCAGTTCTGAGGGTCAAAGGGTTTCAGGAAGGGTAGATGATCATCAAGAAGGAAGTCTTAAAAGCTCAGGAACTGGCTGTCCCCATGTGTCATAAAAAAAACTGTTGGAGAAGATGACAGGCCTGGCTAACAGGGAACTTTTGGTGCAACTCAGGGAGAAAGAGAGAGTCTACCACCTTTGGAAAGAAGGGCGGGCAACTTAAGATGACTACAGGGAGCTTGTGAGGACATACAGAAAGAAAATTAGAAAGGCAAAAGCCCAGCTGGAGTTCAGTCTGGCAACTACCATAAAAGACAATAAAAAAAGGTTTTACAAATACATCAACAGCAAAAAAATGAACCAGGGAGACTCTCCATCCCTTAATGGATGAGGGGAGGAACATGGCAAACACCGATGAAGAAAAGGCTGAGATACTTAATGCCTTCTTCACCTCCATCTTTAATAGTCAGACCAGCTAGCCTCTGGGAATTTGACCTCTTGAGATAAAATATAAGGATGGAGAACAGAACAACACCCCCCCCCCAGTCCCTGAGTATGCAGTCAGAGACCTGCTGCAGCACCTAGACACTCAAAAGTCTATGGGGCCAGATGGAATTCACCCAAGGGTACTGAGAGAGCTGGCAGAGATAGCCAAGCCTCTATCATCTATCAGCAGCCCTGGATAACAGGAGAGGTCCCAGATGACTGGAGGCTTGCCAATGTGACTCCCATCTACAAGAAGGGCCCAAAGAAGGATCCTAAAAAGTACAGGCCTGACAGCCTGACCTCAGTACCAGGGAAAATGATGGAGAGGCTCATCTTGAGTGCACTCACAAGGCAAGTGCAGGCAGACTTGACTTCCAACTGCTAGTTCACGTGGCCAATGCCAGACTGGGTGCGGTTGTCCATCTACTTTGGCCATCCAGGGGTCAGCCCACTTCTTGTGTGAATGTCACGCTTCCTGGGTCTCTCATCTAGTGGTGAAATAACCAGTATTTTAACTCTGTCTCCACCACTGAACCTAAAAAAAACTCTGGATAAGTAGTTGTAGACTGTTGCTGCATTTACACGATCTGTTAAACTAATAAAATTGCCCTGTATTTGGTTTGTGAAAGTGCTTTTAATTAGTAAGTTAATGGCAAAAACCTGGAATGTAAAGCCCTTAGGTTAGCTACCCAACACTCACATTATTCTCAGAAACCTTGCTAGATATCCATAGTGTGGGCATCTGAGAACTTCTGACCACGTCTTCCCATCTGAAACAAAACTTAGCAAGATAGACTTGAAATGAAAACAAAGGCCTGGTGCTAAATATCAAAGCTGCTCCTGAAACCCCAGTCCCACATTCAGCTTCTTTATTATCTTAGTGTTTTCAGTGCTTCTTGTGGGAATTATTCATCTATGTTTCCAACCTGTGGACCTGTGCAATGCAGGAAAGTATTTATGTAGTTTGCCTTGTTGTTTGTTACCCAAAACAACAGATGTGGTGAGGGACAGAAAGGATGGGCAACAGGGATGCCCCTGGTAGTCACCACCCTAACTTGGGGATCATGGATGCTCATTGGGTCCGGACAGTGACACTTACTGGACAGGTGGGTCATGAGGGTATCAAAGGCGGCGAGTGCAGCAGGTGGGCCCTTCCCTCCTCCCTGAGGCCCGTTCGGACGCTTTCTGCATGGGACAACCCCCTGCTGTGGGCACTAGTGCTGGGACACTCCCTGCCTGCCTGCCCCGGGTCCAGCCTGAGCCTCAGCACCGAGTGTGCCGGGGTCCTGACCCCTGGGGTCAGGGCTAGAGCCCCCCACATGTTGCTGCCAGTTGAGGGGAAACCTCATACATATGTATGGAATATGTATATATCCTTGGTAGCCATTTACATTTACATTTTCCCTAAACATCATCTCTCAGTTTGTGTTAACCCTTAAAAAACTGATTAATTTATGTAGTAAACATTGGTTTTTAGAAGCAATTTGTGAGCATGGTGGGGGTGCATTCTAACTACCACTCTAAAATATGGTCCCACAGTGGCCTTATTACCCTCTAATAGATCAACACTCCCACCTGTCGTGAGCTGATGCCAGGGGGGCTATCAGCTGTCAGACATCGGGGGCTGGGGAAAGTTGCAAAAGCACCTGACAGGCGGTAGCCCCCCAATATCAGCTTGTGACAGGACCTCAGAGTGGCCTTCCAGTACCTGAAGGGGGCCTACAGGAAAGCTGGGGAGGGTCTTTTTACAGGGGCTTGCAGTGAAAGGACAAGGGGTAATGGTTTTAAGCTGAAAGAAGGTTAGAAGATTTAGGTTAGAAATCAGGTGTAAATTCTTCAGTGTAAGGGTGGTGAAACACCGGAACAGGCTGCCCAGGGATGTTCCTGGAGGTGTTCAACGGCAGGTTGGATGGGGCTCTGAGCAGCCTGTTCTAGTGGGAGGTGTCCCTGCCCATGCAGGGGAGTTGGAACTCGATGATCTTTAAGATCCCGTCCAAGTCCAAAAATTCTGTGATTCTGTGATACTGAGGTATCTGAGTGTATTAACACTAATTAATAGTGTTATCTAGTTTGTAGATTCAGCCTTTGAGGAAAAGTTTGCTCTTCTGACACCAGATATTTAGGGTGTTATGACCCTGACTGTCACTTTTGGATACTGCAGTTATACCAAGAGCATGTTGTCAAATACATACTTGGATTCTATTTTGGGCACACTTTCCTAAGAGAATGGTTATCAAAAAAGTCCTACAGGCAAACATGCAGGAGTCTTGCATAGGTTATGTTCACCTTGCTTCATGTGAAGGGAGAAATTTAAGTACATTTCAGTATATGGCAAACACCTCCACTCTTAATTTTGCTTAATTGGTTCATATGAGGTAGTCAGCTGTTTGGATAGTACTTACTAGTAATGCTGAAATTACTAGTTCAGAAACTTTTTTACAGCATGCAGGGAATTGCAAATAGTTTTCAGCATTCCTTTTCTAAAAGGAAATGGAGAAACAAAAAGAGAAACTTCTTCCAGAAAAAAAAAGCTACCTGTTTGTTTTATTCAAAGATGAATCTCATTGGATGGCCGGGTGCAAAGAGCCGTGTTGAAAGGAGTTAAATCCAGCTGACAGCCAGTTGCAAGTGGTGATCCCCAGAGCTCAGTGCCAGGGATGCTCCTTTTTAACATCTTTATTGGTGATTTGGATGAAGGGATTGAGTGCAGCCTCAGTAAGTTTGAGGCCTTGGTAAGAACAGGCTCTGTGAGGGAGGCTGTTCAGCCTGGAGAAAAGAAGGTTGAGAGGAGACCTCATTGCCCACTACAACTACCTGAGATGAGGTTGTAGTTATGTGGCTGTTGGCTTCTTCTCCCTAGTGACTAGTGATAGGACAAGACGAAACGGGGTCAAGTTGCACCAGTGGATGTTCTTGTTGGATATTAGGAAAAATTTCTTCACAGAGAGAGTGGTGAGGCATTGGAACAGGCTGCCCAGGGTGGTGGTAGAGATGCCATCCCTGGAGGTGTACAAAAAAGGGTGGATGTCGTGTTTCGGGAGATAGTTTAGTTGTTAGGGGTTGTAGGGTGGACAATTGGACTTGATGATCTTGAAAGTCTTTTTCAACCTTGATGATCCTATGACTCTATGATTTTATGATATCATTTTTTGCCCCCTAAACACAACATTTGATGCTTAGTCTAAACATTTTAAAATATGGGGTTCAGGTAAGGACTGGAGGGTTTCCTTCATTCCTTCAAATTCTTCTTTGGAAATGACTGGCAAATTTTCTAATATAGAAATTGGGTGATAGAAAGTTACTGGTTTCCTTGTAATAGTTTCATCTGTCCTTGTCTCTTTGCTGCATTGTCAGGGTCATCTTTCAGGTATCTAGTTGATCCAGTGGGTCCATAACAGTCACCTGAGCAATACTGTTGGAAACACAACAGCATACATTGTACAAGAGGAAGGAATTTGCTTAGGAAGAGGTGCGAATATATATGTGAGATATTCCTTTTCTAATAGTGATCACTGAAGTCCTTATTTTTCCTTTAGAGAAATGTCACATAAATGCAGTACCATTAAATGTGAAAAATTACCAACTGACCAAATATCACTTGGTAAATTCCTGTTTTCTTTGAGATTGTGATTCCTGTTTTGCTCTTTTTTGTCTAAAGAAACATTTTCCAGAAGAAAGATTTTGTTCTTTGAAGTGGTTTCTTCATTGTTAAATGAGAGCATGGATTTTATTATTTTTTTTTCTTCACACTCATATCCCTCTTTGCAGTCTCTTCTCCTTTCCTGCTGGAGAAAAACCCCTCACAACTTCATGAGATGTGTCAGCTATGTAAAGTGTCTTGCAGTGCCCATTCTTGCATTTATGGCAGTCTGTTAGACAAAGTCAAGGGTAAAACATAATTTTAGGGAGAAAATTGACATTTCATCACTTGATGTTCACAAGGTTTCGGAATTTCTACCCAGCATTTGGTAAGAGACATATTTTGTATTTCATCACTTGTCTTGTGTTGGTCTTGAAGGAATTGTAAATAAAATGAGGAGCTAGATGTACCAGTATGAAATACAACATGTGCTTTTTCATAATTTTGCATTAGTAGATAAAAAGTAGCAGAAATGCAGACCATGTGGTCTGCATATTTTTTGTTCTTGCAAATGTGGTCATCCTGAATGGATATTTTTTCTTTTTCCTTTAAAAAAACATTCTGGTAATGTTCTTGAAGAAACAGATTAGATACTTTATGATGATTATTGACAGATCCCCTTCTCTAACCCTGCTGTGTTAGTTACTGAGCACGTAACAACACAGAAGTAAAAGTCCTTCCCAGGGGATGAAACAGCAAGCAAATTAACCAACAGTGAACATAATACACTAAACTGGCTAGGTGAAAAGCTGCAGATTTGGCCTAACATATGACTACTCTGAAGAGATTTATTTACAATCACTTTTTTTAAGAAGAATTTTCAGGTGGGGCTTGAAGGGATTATTTTTTCAGCAATGGTACTGAACACTGTTGGACTTTCTCTTGTTTCCTAAGGCCTTATTTATTTGTATTTTCCTATTTTGTATTACATGTTCAGAGTTCTTTTATGGTTCACAACCTTCTTAAAAAGAAAAAGAAAAAACAAAACCAAACAACAATCAAAAACCAACAAGTTTTGGGTCTTCTCCAACAGAGAAGAATAGTTTTAGTAACAGTAGCCATAGTAGTAGCACTAATAGCAAAAAGGTACAATTTGGTTACAATAGGTACAATAAGGTAACAATTGTACAAAAAAAGGTTACAATAACCTCTAAAGTAGAGTGTAGATCATGAAAGAAGAGAGGTGTGTAATATTTAACTTCATCCCATCTGTTCTTTCCTTCAGTTCATCTTCAGATAAACCAGAAGTGAAAGTACAAAAAGAGAAAATGTCAAGGGTAAAAAGCAGTAGTATGATTCATCTGGAAAAGACAGAACATAAAATTTAATTGCATGGCCAGAAAGAATAAACCAAAATAATTAAGAAATTTTTTAAATCTCCTAGTGTTGCAATATTTATTGTTGTTTTCCTCTTCCTTCTCCTGGCTGAACAGAAGGAAACAACTGGAGACTTTTTTATACCTTGCCTGTACCAAAGCTATATATGCTAAAATATCTACAGCTATGCAGCTCTCAGGTGAGTAAATAAAGCATACCCTTACAAATGAAGCTGTTGAATATGGTAGACAGTGTAAGTAACTAGCAATTGGATTACATGTTTTCTTAACTTTGGAAGGCATTTATACCGATCTTTTGAAGACTATATAGTCTTTCCTTTGAAACTCATCTATTACCATGCTCATGAAGTTAAAAGAATTAACTCTGCCCCTTCTTTCTCATTTCACCCCTTCTCATTTCAACAGGAGCAAACTTTTTCTCATGGCATATCTCATCCAATGCTGACTATATTATGGTTTCAGGGCATGCTAAGTAATTTAGTTGGATGATAATGTAGGCTTTTCAAGAAGTCCCATTTTGGAAAGCACACTAATTGTGATTGTTATTGGGAAATCAGGAAAACATTTGAGGTTGTTGCCATAGAATGAGAGAATTGCTGAATATATGTTTCAGAATTGATAGGTGGTCCAAAGTTATATTTCTTCTCTTTAGCTGCTTGTCAGAGGGATATTGGTTCCTTATAGCTAAAAAATATTGTTTCCCATTTTGTGGCCTTTACTGTAATCAGGCTGGTGATACCAAGGAGGGAAAGAAGGTGTGTACAACCTTTGCTCAGTGGTTGGAAGAACTAACCAGCTAGTACACAGATGCCAGAAGACTTTTAAAATATTATTTACCCTACATATCATCTGCACAAGAGATCAAACATAAATAACACAAGCATTTGAGTGTGTTCTTTAAGAAGTCAGTGGTATTTTCACAAAATAAAAAATAAATATTTAATTACGAAATAAAAAGAAGGTTATGAAGACATAACACAGCAAGTGATAAAGACCTTTAAGGTACAAAAAAAAATGCATGAATGCCAAGCTGTCTCATCAAACTTTCACTTTCTTGTTTTTTTCCAATCTTAATGATTCTATGATTCTGGGAAATTACAGGCCTGTTAGTCTGACATCACTATCAGGGAAGCTGGTGGAACAGATCATCCTGAGTACCATTATAGAATACATGCATAACAACCAAGTGATAAGGCCCAGTCAGCACGGGGTCATGAAGGGCAGGTCCTGTTTGACTAACCTCATCTCCTTCTATGACAGGGTGACCTGCTTATTGGATGAGGGAAGGCCTGTGGATGTTGTCTGCCTTGATTTTAGCAAGGCCTTTGACAAGGTTTCCCACAGCATCTGCTAGAGAAGCTGGCTGCTCGTGGCTTAGATGTGCACACACTTCACTGGATAAAAATATGATTGGATGGCCAGGTCCAAAGAGCTGTGTTGAATGGAGTTAAATCCAGTTGGCAGCTGGTGACAAGTGGTGTTCCCCAGGGCTCAGTGCTGGGGCTGCTCCTGTTTAACATCTTTGCTGATGATTCGGATAAGGGGATAGAGTGTAAGTTTGCAGATGACACTAAGTTGGATGGGAATGTCGATCTGCTTGAGGGCAGGGAGGCTCTGCAGAGGGATTTAGATAGGCTTGATTGATGAGCCAAGACCAATGACATGAGTTTCAATAAGGCCAAATGTCAGGTCCTGCACTTTGGCCACAACAACCTCCGACAGAGCTACAGGCTTGGGGAGGAGTGGCTGGAGCTGCCCAGCAGAGAGGGGGACCTGGGGGTGCTGATTGACAGCCAGATGAACATGAGCCAGCAGTGTACCCAGGTGGCCAAGGCCAACACCATCCTGGCCTGCATCAGGAACAGTGTGACCAGCAGGGATAGGGAGGTGATCCTGCCCCTGTACTCTGCCTCGTTGAGGCTGCACCTCAAGCACTGTGTGCAGTTTTGGGCAGTGCAGTACAGGAAGGACATTGAGGTGCTGGAGAGGGTGCAGAGAAGGGCAACTGGGCTGCTGAGGGGTCTGGAGAGCAGGTCTTATGAGGAGAGGCTGAGGGAGCTGGGGCTGTTCAGCCTAAAGAAGAGGAGGCTGAGGGGAGACCTCATTGGTCTCTTCAACTACCTGAGAGGAGGTTGTAGTGAGGTGTTGGCTTCTTCTCCCTAGTGAATAGCGCTAGGATAAGAGGAAATGGGGTCAAGTTGCACCAGAAGAGGTTCAGATTAGATATTAAGAAAAATGTCTTCACAGAAAGAGTGGTGAAACATTGGAACAGGCTGCCCAGGGAAGTGGTGGAGGCACTGTTCCTGCAGGTGTTATAAAAATGGGTAGATGTGGTGTTTCAGGAGGTGGTTTAGTAATTAGAGGTAGTAGGGCAGATGGCTGGATTTGATGATCTTGAAGGTCTTCTCCAACCTAAATTAGTGTTTCTTGTGGAGTGGAAACGCTTTTTATTCCTCATTACACAGAACGCCTAGGAAAAAATAATAATCCCGAGTGTGTAATACATTTGAATTATGCTGCAGCATCAATGAGACTTAGTTTCTCTAGAGAAATCTGTCACTAAATCAATTACGTAGCTAGCAGAGGTGCTGTGTAACTCAAGATGGTAAATTATTATGAGATATTAAATTGATTTATTACAGTTATTTTGCATAATGTAATTAAATATAGTGTAATACCATAGTAAAAAAATCCTGGAGGCAGTGAATGACATGAACAACTCAGTACAAAACCAAACTAATCTCCAGGTGTCTTCTATGAAAAAGAATGCATTATCCATATCAGTCATTGCTTTTTATTCTGTATTTAACTATTATTGAGAGCATTTATTTTTGTAAAGAGGATAGGAGGAGTGAAATCAGTGAATGAAATATTTTTTAGTAGGTAAACTATGCTAGTTTAGTGGTCAACATATGATAGCCTACAAATTTCTGTAATCTAAATAGGACACAATATTAAAATGTTTCTTCTGTGTTGAAAAATCTGATTTAATTAGTGAAGAAATATTACCACAGTTTTAAACTCAACACTTGCTTAACTAGGAAAGAATTTGATGTACTGGGTTTCTGGCTCAGTGCTCTGTTCCTTTTTTCCTTCCCATTGTGGTAGGGTTTAGAAAGTCATCTATGTGTACTTTCATGATGCAAATAATAAAAAATGTTCTACCTTCTCTACCAAAAATGAAAAAAAAAAAAAAAGGAAAAAGATAGGAATATGCTTAGGTAAATTAAAAACTTTACTTTTATACATTTGTGGAGAACCGGCCTCCACAAACGATGTGTCTGTTACTCAAATTGACTGCAATAGAGACGTAACAGGAAAAAAGAAAAAGAGAGAGAGAAGCAGCGGAAAGACCGCTGCAGGGCTGTGGCTGGGACAGGGTCACCTTGCTATGTTTGCAACCAGGACCCAGCCTTTGGAATGGCAGCATTGTTGCAATTTTTTTATCAGGAGCGGCAAGTAGCTCGGAGCTGAATGGACTAAGACTGTAAGAATTGAGTGAAAGGCTGATCAAAAGTTATTGACTGCCCTGCAAAAGAATGTAAAGAAGAAGGTAGTTATGGGTCTTTATTGGTCGTTGCTGCTCGTTGCCGCTGCTGCTGGAAGAAAGGAGAGAGAAGAAGACAGAAGAAAGAGGAATAGGAGACAAAAGAAAAGAGCTGAGCTGAAATCAGTACTTTCTGAGACCACAATATGCTGTGGCTCTGCCAACAGACCTGGGTCCAGAGAGAGGAAAGTGGCTCATTGTCGGGAAGAAAGAAGAGAAAGAAGAAAGCTCTTAAGGGCAACAGTGGTGAGTGGTGAGTGCCACTGGCACTGTGCTCAAACACCAAAAGAGCTGCCGCCTGTGTGTCTGGGCA
>NW_009953920.1:2775567-2792984 GCF_000747805.2 Chaetura pelagica
TCCCCCCACCCCCCCACCGCCCTCTTCTCTCAAGATCCAGGAGGAAGTGAGCACATCTGTATAACTGAAACCTTCTATCTGTAACGCACTCTTCCCTGGATGTGTAATTGGCCCCTTACTCACACTCTCGTTGACTCTCAAGGGAAAAGTGTTGGGCTTGTAATGATTCTCTCTATTCGCATCTATTATATTTCTTTCCTATTTGATATTTTTAGTAAACATTAAAACTTGCCTCTGTGTATGTGTGTGCTTATGCGTGTGTATCTGGGAAAGAGCTCAACAATCGGTTATATACCCAGTGTAAGCAGGCTGGTCTCAAGCCGGAGACAGATCCACTGAAATAATTAGAAGGCTATCCCCAATGTTAATAGGTATCAGAAAATCATAAAAACAAATTGGGCGATGGTGTCCTGAGATAAGCTGGCTTCGACCCAAACCAGATTCAGACTGCAACAGCATACTAAGAAGTTGCATTCATGAAAAAGATTTTGAAAGACTTTGTGATTAATCAATATACACTACCAGAAGTTAAATGTTTTCCTCACAGAGCACTTAAACATTATGCTTGATCTTTATCACTTACAGACTACATCAGATCCCACTGATGTCAGACTGACAGTTTCATCAGAACATGTCATAAACTGTATGTACCCGGGTTTCCTTAATATATTTTCACTAATAGGGCTGGCTGCTTTTCTTGGACCATTGATTGTGTCTAGTGAACTGACTGTGTTTTCTGGTTCAGCAAATGTAGACTGAAAACATTATTCTAAATCTTCTTAACTGAAATGCTACAAGATCAGCTCCTAGTGGGATTTTGTTAGCATTTCTGGTCAATGGAAATGGTAGGTTAAAATGGTAAAAAATCCTATGGAATCACGATGGTGTCTTGCCACTACTGTTGCCAGTCTTTTTCAAATAGAATCTGTTCCTTTTATACTCTGGGAAATGCTAGAATGTGTTCTTATTACTTAACATAAATCACTAAAATTATGCAATAAAAGACCAAATTTAGCTCTGGATGAAACTACAGCTTTATTGAAGCAATGACAGTGTTATTGTTGACCTCAGTGAGGAGGACTGTGCCCTCAGCCATTTAGTCAATGTACTTTGCTTTTCATTAGGGGCACAATGCCAGACTAAGCACTGTGTTAAACAGTCACATATTATCACATAATCAAATAACAGAATGGTTGAGGTTGAAAGGACTTCTGGTCTAAACCACCTACTAAAGCTGCCTAGAGCAGGCTGTCGTTCAGAGTTCTAGAATTGTATTAGCAGTTACTAATGTGTAAAATCCAAGTGACCTGTGATTAGGCCAGGAAGATAAAGTGACTGGAACCTTTACTAGTTGTATTACCTATCTGTCAAAACCCAAACCATTTTATGATTCTGTGATTCCTCTTCTCTGCTTCTTAAGTGTGCATCTGAAGACTGAAGTTCAAGAGACCATGTCACTGAGTGGATTGTTGCCTCGTGTAATATTTTTCTTTTTATTTTTAAAGTATCTCAGTTTTAATGGCTGGATAAGCAGACCATATGTATGTAGGATTTTTTTTTTTTATATTTACTTAATACAGTACTCAGTTTAATTTGAACTATTCTTTGTAGCAATTATAAATACTACCCTATCTTGCATTTTCTGCCTTATGAACATGACTCATGACATGGTACTAAACAAAATTGATGTCCTTATAACTATGAAGAGTTATGGCTAAATTATGCTTTCAGCCAATCTGCATGGTGTACTGTGCTTTCAGTATTCTTCATAGTTGCTGAGACTTCTTACAACTTATTTCTTAGATCACGCCTTTGAAAGGCAAGTTTCATGTTATTTATGGAGAATTTTCTAAGTGAAAATGCCAATCATAATTATATATTTACACTGGCTCTGTCATTTCATCCCTCTCCGCTCCAATTCTAGTGCTGTCTCTCTTCTTTGTGGCAACAGAATAATTTCTGTGATTGTTTGAGAACATCAACAAACACAGCAAACAAGAAGAGCTAAGCCTCACCCCTGGTATTGCCTTACACTTGGACTCTTGCTCATTGGTCATTGGGAAGAAGTCAATAATTTCAAGTACCGTAGGGAGGAGCATGTGAGGAAAACAGCACTGGATTAAAAAATGTTTTTCTAACGCCTGTGCACATGTGTGAAAGGGATGAGTGAGCACAGGAGTGCACAAATGCTCCTAATTTTAACATTTCTAAAGTTTGTAATGTTTGATTTTATGATTCTGATGTTGTTTTAGATTTTTTTTTAGTGATCAGCCAAGAGTTGGGGCAGAGAAGGGGAACTATTAGGGTCTTAGACTGTAGAATTGTTTTTAACGTTTGCAGATTTTTTAAAACAGGATATGTAATATGTTATAAAACAAAATTTTGGATTCCCTCCCAAGTTTATCATTTGCATCCTATCTGATGCATAAAATCTGTGGGCATGTTAGATATCCTATAATCCAGAAGGAAGCACTACCAAAAATCCTGCCAAACCACACCAGCACAGTTTGGAAAGCAGACATGATTTTTAAAAAAAAGATTTGGTAAGTAAATTCTGAATGGCATTAATCCAGATTATTTTGTGGGTGGTGTTTATTTTTTAATTAAGTTAACTTTATTTAGATTTTTTGTTGTTGTTGTAACCAATCATAGTTCTGCATCTGTAGGTCATCTCTGCCCGGCAAAATGCTTCCTTTTGTACTACTCACTCTATTTATGAAGGAGATGACTAACACAATCTGTGTCAGTCAAAAAAAAAGAACATTTAGTAAAAACTCGTTTTTGCCCTTGCTGTTAAGAATAGAAAATTTCCACTAAACTTGTTTTGATTCTAACATTAATTCTTTCCCCTTTTTTAAGACTTTAATGTTCTTTCATATTTTCTCAGGAAAATGACAACTGAATTTAGGTGTAAAATTTATAAACCTCTAGTTGCACAAAGAGGGAATTTTTTAAAAAGAGGACAGCAGCTCAATAGTGACAGCCTTTTTTCTGGCACTATATAGGTCAGTAGATTATATTTGACAATAAAAGTCTATAAAGAGCGATCAAACACTGAGTGTTTTTGTGTTTTTAAGCAGAAAGATTACATGTGTATGTGTGTAAGGGTGGAGGTGGTTGCACAGCCATGTGCATGTAACAAATAGAGAACCACAGTATCTTTTAGGTTGAAAGGCACTGTGAGAGCTCTCTAATCTAATCTCCAGCTAAAAGTAGGGCCAACACTGACCTGAGACCAGGTTTCTCAGGGCTTTATCCCCCTAAGTCTTGAAAACCTTCAAGGTAGGAGACTGCATAACCTCTCTAGGCAGCCTGTTGCACTGCTTGAGTGTCCTCACAAGGAAAAAGTTTCATCACACTGAGCCTCTGTTGTTTCAGTTTGTATCTCTTATCTCCATCATCTCGTACCAGCAGCAGAGCTGCTCCATAGCCCTCCAGTCCACAGCCTGTACTACTGCAGGGTTAGTCCACTCAAAATCACCAGAAATGTCATTTGTCCTTGTTGATTTTCCCACAGTTCCTGTTGGCCTGTTTCTCCAGCCTGTCTTGCCCTCTCTGAATTTCTGCCTTGTCTCTGAACATACTGTTCACCTCAGTTTGGAGTGCTCTACAAATCTTACAACAGGGCACTCCAGCTCCCCCAGATAAAGATATTAAACTGGTATAAGCCCCTCTGGTACTCTACTTTTAACCAGTGGCCAAGTGAAGTAAAAACTGCTTACTAATACAATTTTGAACTACTTTTTCTACTTGGTCTAGTAGTCCATCTATCTTGATTACAGTATTCCAACTTGGTGTTAATGATGCTGCGAGAGACCATGTGGAAAGTCTTGCTAATGTCAAGGTAATCAACATCCATTGCTCACTCCTCATATACAAATCTAGTTATTTTATCATAGAAGGCAATCAGGTTGCTTTTGCCTCATTTATCTTTGGTAAACACATACTGCTTATTTTCAGTCACCTTTACATTCCTTCATCTGCCCAAAAATGTGTGTCAATTATTATCTGGGCACTAAAGTGAGGCAAAGCAGCCTGTAGGTCACTGAGTCATCCTTCTTGCCTTTTTTGATGTTGAGTGCCACATTTGTTTTTCTTCAGCCATTGTGGGCCTTCCCTGATTAAATGACCTTTCAAAAGTGGTACAGTGTCACAGTGATTTCAGTCAGGTTTCTCAGCACCCCAGATACATCTAATCAGATGCCACAGATTTGCATGGGTGTAGATTTCTGCAGCAATCACTGACTTGATCCTGTTCCACTGCTAGTAGATTGTCTCTTCCCTGAACCTTATCTCTAGGTAGAAAGGCCCAGGAGACTTTGTGGGTGCAGGCTGAGGGAAAAAAAGACACTGAGTATTTTAGATTTAACTGTATTTGTTATACAAATAGATATTGCATCAACCAGGAATAAGGGGTTAAATAATTGCTAAAAGTCTGACTCTAAGTCCGTAGCATAAAATGTGTCCATTTTACAGGAGAATAACAACTAAGTTGTGTAAAGCTTCTGTGTTTCTGGAGAGGAGGCAATAAAGTGGGTAACACTGTTAAAGCTTAAAATATGCAAGCCAGAAATAGGATTTTCTGACCAGTTTTTTTTGGTGTTTTTTTTTTAAATCCACTTGCAGTTAAGTTTCCAAGCCAGTCTTTTCCAAAGAGGGACATTCTCACTGTGTAGAGTTCAGTCAAAGACAGAGCATGTTGAGTATGTTGTCTTCACATATCCATCTGACCTATTATCTGCATTATTTATCTATATGTATGTATATTTACATATATAAACATGCACACCTACATGCATATCCTACATGCATACATATCCTATACTTGTATATAAAGGTGGATCTTTAGTACATACTCAAAAGCTCAAGGGAAGGAAGGTTTGAGCATGCTTTGTGTCAAGAATTAGTCCTGGAGGAGTTGCACATGGCAAAATTAAGGGTTTTCATATTATAAATTACTCTGTCAATGAGTATTCTGAGCTTGCATCTCTGTGAACACAACAGTGATGCATGAAGCCAAATCCAAATTAATCAAGTAAGCATAATAATGACAGATAGGCACTAGTTGTGGGGCTTTTCATGTTTAAATACTCCTAAGACTACTCATTAATCCTGCAATATAAATACAGCCAAAGATCTATGTTCTTATACAGTTTTGAGGTTCTAAAAAGGAGTAGAACAAAAGGGCAATGGAGAGGAAACAAAATGTGCCAACCAAGTTAAATGTGGAGGAGAGCAGAATTTATGATACTGGAAATCGTTTCTCATGTGACTACTCCTTTGTCCACCTGTATAGGCTGGCCCTTTCTCTAGAACTCCACATTGTCTTAAAGAAAATTTTTGTGAAACATCTTCAAACCTTTTTGTGAGAAATATTTTTCCTTTTCCAGTTATATCTGATAATGATTGTTTGAGATAAATTATGCAATCTCTATATTACTGGGTCTGCAAAATATTATTATAATGGTGTTGTGATGAAAGTCTGACATATTGCAATAAAATACCCCTGTTGCAGACATACCGCCCGTGTGACAGGTTTTGTCAATAAAAGGATACATTCAGGAAGACAAGATGACTGTATGTGTGGGGCATGACCAGAATAAATGTTGAGATTAAATCAGTTTGCCATTTTAAAATAAAGCTTCAAGGTATGTCAGGAGCTGAACAGTATCCCCAGGAACCATCAATCTGAATTAAGGTTTATATCAAGATTTAGATATCAATGAGATTTCATCAGTCTGGATCTCATTTGATGTGCCAGGATAGCTAGTCTATCTGCTTGTTTTTGTGCACCTGAACACAGAACAGACTTTCTAATAGTGGATCAGAAATTTTTTCTTGTTAGTGCAATAAAGAACATACTGCAAAGATTGCCATTGATAAAGAAAACGTGGGTTGCAGAAAATCTGGAGTGCTACTGTGTCTTGGCTCATCCATACTCTACCACCATCTGCATGCACAGTAGCCTTATTAGTAAAGAGGAAGCATTTGGGAATTGGACGGTTCACTGCTAAAGGAACAGAGACTAGAGTGGCATGTACACTGCCTAGTTAAACTGAATAGAACAAACCAACTTCCCACGGAAGAGGGCTGTAAAGATAACTAAAAGCATCATGACATTCAGCTCTTTGAAAAGGACATCCAAGCTCAAATACAAAATGTTTCTGTTTGAAGTACTTGGATTGCATATGACAATAATTTATATTAAAAACTCTTTCTGTGGAACAAGAGGAGCCTTAAGATCTAAGAAGGAACAACAAATACACATTTTGTTGATCACTGTATATACCTATTTTCTTTTTCTTACTATGCCTTTTTTATTTAGCCTATTAGTATGGAAGAAAGAGCAGATACTGAAGCAAACCAGAATTATTTTATTCTGCTTATCATGGAGCTTCTTGTACTTCTCTTATTTTTGCATATTCCCTTACTCCAATGAGAACAAAATTGCTGCTGTTACTGAAATCAAACAAGAAAACAGTGGAGGTTTAACTTGCTGTTTTCTTCTACAGTGGAAGTCTAGTAAGATCCAAATAAGCTGTGTGAAAAACAGCAAGAAAAATCACCTTATCTAATACTTACTGAATTTTATTGCAGGCTTCTGCTGATTTTCATGAGCACTGAGCTTGTGTTGTCAGTTTTTCTTACATGTCTGAGTCTGTGTGTCACTACTGCTGTGCATTAGCTGTGAAATATGTTTTAGTACTCTGCATTTGCAGTTGGCATTTGAGGCAGTCTACCTGGGCTTAATATTTCTTGGACAAAATGATAAATACCATTCCAAGTTCCCTTTGTCCATAAGAACATCTTTTAGTACTAGATATAGTCTCTTCTTAAGAATTCATTGAAATAACAGGAAAGAAAGGGAAGAAGGAAGCAGAGATTGGTAGGATTTCTGCTAATAGGCAAGGGCTTTTTTAGTGCAAATGGCTACAGTTAAGTACTAAACACATTGACAGATCTGACAGGCTGGGAGCTATATGCAAGGAATTGCCACCAGTGTGAGGTTTACAATGTGAATGGTCAGCAGATAAAGGTATTCTTATGGGATTAAGGTGATCCTACTTATAATTTTCGATACAGTCTGACTGCAGAATTTTTCTTCTTACTGTTTCTTACCTTACACACAAACTCTAAGCCCAAAGCAATCAAAAAAGTAATTATACTAAATTAGAAAACATTTGAAAGGTCCACTATTACAAAATGGCAGGTGATCCAGAAATCACAGCTTTCCCAGATTCCCAGATTCAGAGCCAGGCTCGTGTTTCAGTGGATGCTTAGATTAAGCTCCCTGTTCTCATTCATTATAAAATTTCTGCCAGAGATGTTTTTCAGCCTACCCAGAGGTGAAAGTACAGCAAGTTAAGGACACAATATCTCTTCTGTCCTACATCCTGAAAGATTGTTTCTCCCTTACTCCCTGGAGTAGCCAGAGTGAGAACCATGCTTCTATGTACCTGGTTTTTTTGCAGGTCAGACAAGCTGTTCATTGTAGAATTTTTGGAATTAAGGTAGTGTTTAAAAAATGAGAAACCCATTGAACCTACAGCAAATGTACTAACCCAGTCAAGAATTATGGACTCCCAGTAATCTTAAAGAGAAATGTGTAGAAAAGCAATTCATTATGTGAAGATGAGAGATTTGCAACCTAAGCTGCAAGAACAATAAACTGCATATACCAATTAAGAACCCAAGCCATCTGGTCCTTCAGCAATACTTGTTGTATCTCCACTTGGTGCAATAAACTTAAAATCTTATTCTATATTCATACTCAGGCCAAATATATTTAAAAAAATAATAATCTGCTGCCTTAGCCCCTCATTAGCTCAAACAGGAGTTTCTGTATCTTGTTTTGTTTACTGTTCTGCATCTTCCACATTCTCAGCTGACATCACCTCATGTTCACAAAGATAATTATGTGAAATTCAATGCTTTCTTTTCACAGTAGAAACTATGTCTACTCGTTGAAATTGAAGGGTCACAGTCCTTGAGCTTGACTGTTACACAGAGGGAATTTCCTAGAACTTGATATTAGATTATTAAACTGCATGTTCCCTGAATAGTTATTCATAGTTCCACTCTCTTTCAGCAGTTGCAATCTTTGGATATATACCAAAGCTAAACCCACCTCCCTACTGCATGTAACTTCCAACTCCAAGCTAGGCATCTGTATGCTTTCTATGAGGGACTTGTCTGAAGTAACCAGTAAAAGATTATAAGGTAGAAGTGGGACTTGACTAGCCGAGTGCAACTTGGGGTGGGTTGCCTCCTTTCCCTCAGTATTGACAGACAGGATGTTTCTCCTTGAGTTAGTTCTAAGTCTTTCTTACACAAAAATGTAATGTCAAGCTAGCACCCACTGATCATGTACTTCCAGAAACCATCTTGCTGTGTTCAGTGAAAAAATTGAAATTGGATGGAAATTCCTGGAAAGTAAGAGTGCTATCACCTGCTGGTAGGCCAGTGTGCACCAGGGTCTCCTGCCGAAGCTCTTTCGTTTCTGTGTAGATAAATATCTAGCAAACCAGAGGGAGGAAAAGAGAAACTAACTCTTGGTGGCCAAGTGCTGATGTGGGAGAATCAAATTTGTGTTTTGATGAATCTTCTATTGTTTCTGAAAAGAAGAATGGTGTTATTGGTTTTGAGCTGTATATTACATAGCCTGATTATTTCTGGCACTTTCTCTCTGGGTTGAGACTCCTGGTGCAAAAGGAATTTTGAACCATGTCATGAGAGGCATGTTTTCTGCTAGTGTTCTGATGGCTGAGCTATAACTGTTTATGATGACATAAACAGGTTTCCTAGCTTGGTGAGTGTAGGAGAAACTGTGGGCAATGGAGAACCAATAGCAGGGGAGCAGGGCTAGCTTTTGCAATTCTTCACCCAGGAGCAATAACTGCTCAAAGGACAGCTAAGCTTCTATAGTCACAGCAAAAACAACCAGCAGTCATAGCAGACTAAGGTGAATCAAAAAGGGTTAATAGTGATGGTTCGTGGTTGGAAACAGATAAGAGAGGAATTAAAGCTTTCCAAGAAACGAACAATGGGAGCCACCTGGAATTTGTACGCAACACAGAGTGAGGTAGAAAAAAACTGAGATCAGCACTTGAACAGCATCTACACAGAAGGGCAGCCAAAGGACAGACAGAGGTAGAAAAAGATAGATGAAGTAACACCCGGGGGGGCGGCATGTACCCCAGACCCAACTGGTTGTGTATGAGTGTTTGGCCTTGTGTTATGCAACCTGGGTGGGTCAACTTGCGACACAGGCAGGCCCCATCCCTCTGCCAAGAATATGTAAACTGGCATTTTCCTGAGGGCATGGAGCTAGTGCATTGATAAAGTCACTGTTGCCTCTGTGGGGATGCTCACATAAGTGCTGCACCTGCTGACTGCTTCTTGCACCACACAAGGCGCCACCTTGAACTGTGGGTCTTCAACCCTGTTGGGTCAGCATGTATAAACTTTAATGAGTAGTACCACTTTAAAAAAATAGGGAATTAGTAGCTTAATAAGTTGCATGTGCTTATCGTGTGTTCATGTGTCTCCCCTTTTGAGCTGCTAAAGGAATCCCCAACCCCACTCTAAAACGTAAGGTAACAGAATTCAGGAGCCAGTAAATCTAAAATCCCAACCCAGAACAGCCTGATAAGGCTGCAGAGCCCAAATTACTCCTCCCATTTCCACCAGTACTGATTCCTCTAGTGATATAATCTAGAGCTCCCATTCCCTGAGGCTTGCAGTGGATCCTATGGATCCTGGCTATGCAAAAATAGTAGCCTACATGCCAGGAGAGTTGGTTACTCTGTAAGAGTGTGCACAGCAGCTAATGTCCAAATTGATCTTTTTCACTTCATTGGTGGATTCTGCCTGAACTTTAGAAGCACAGCAGCTTAAGGCATCTGAAGGATGACAGTCTTGCATCTTGAGAGCCATGTTGTCTGCCTTGAAACATTAAGAAATTTGTGTGTCAGGAACAAATCTAGATGCTTGAATAGGAGTGTTAAGGTTTAAATTTTTAAAGTGGTATTTAAAGGGAAAGTTAGGTATTATATTTTTGTTCATCCATTCCAATGAGATTTTGCAAGTCAGGCTGGAGACCGGATTTAAAGACTCAGGCTGTTTTGATTCACTCCAAGTGAGACTTTAAAAAGTTTGTAATGCATCTCTCAAACCCCCTATTCTGTAAGTCCTCTTGGGAGTACTGTGTCTCTACGGAAAGAAGTATTTCAGGATTTGTAGATGGATAAAAAATGGTTAAGCATGATTCCATTGTTTTCTAAAAACAATATTTGGATGCCACCAAATATTTGCGCTTGCCCTGCTCAAAAAGTTTGGGATTATCTACTAGAACAGTTCCAAAACAAAACAAAGATTTATTACCTGTTGTTCATTCCTAGCAACATTACACATTAATAGGAGAATGTTAAATTTTTTAATCTTTCTCCTAGTCGAGTGTATCAGTTGAGGAAAAAAAAAAAGCAACCAATAGTGCTTCAAGGATATTATGACAAAGAGGCTGTGGTCATCAGCCAAATAGTTTACTGAGGCATGTCAATACAGTCTTTTAAATTTTCTGATTTAAACTTAACTAGATTGTACATTATGATACACACGTTACTCCTCTTGCTCTCTTCATCTTCATAACACCAATAGTCAACCCTATTATTATGCCTCTGAAAGTAATTTGCATGCAAATAGGAACTGTCCGAGTAGCTCAGAGGGCATAATTTTTTACCTTAGTCACTGTTTTCTGGTGCTTGGATGCGACAACAACCCAGACTTGTTTTGTGACATTTTAAAACTGGCTTGGACTCCTTGTATGACATGTGCCTAATTCTTACCATGCCTCTGCCAGCATCTTCAAAACAACACTTCAACAGATAGGAAGTAATCTCAGAAAAAGAGACTAATTCCCAGTCTTTTACTCTTGACATGCTGCAGGTCATGATTTAGTTAACAATATTAGGGGTAGATATCTCCACAGTGAAAGGCTGGAGTCAAGGAGAAACTCTGGACCTGACTGCATGTAGTTTTAAACCAAAATACTCATCTGTGCACTTGATTTCCTTCTGTGGGAAACGGCTCTTCTTCTTCCCTACATAAGTCTAAACATAATGCCTTTTAAGTCAGCAAAGGCCTTCTGCTGATTATACCCACCTAATGGACCAAAACCAGGCCTGCTCAGGGACAAATGAAAGCAAAACAAAGCATGTGATACACGGCAGGAAAAATGGGCAACAAATTATGAAATACCCCTAATAGTTACCGCCCTATGTTGGGGCTCATGGATGCAAATTGGGTCTGGACATTAGGATGTTCATGCATTGCAGCAGTGATCCTGACTGGACAGAGAGTTACTGGAGTTTTGCGGGTGAGAGAGCAGCCTGCTCAGACACCTCTTGCATGGGATACCCCTCTGCTGCTGGTGAGACTTGTCCTGCTGCAGAGCCTGGCACTGGGACCCAACCAAGCCTGGCAGCCTGCCTGTCTGCCTCGGGAAGCAAACCCGAGCTGTATTGGTGAGCGTGCTGGGTTCTGACCCCTTGACCACTGGGTCCTTCCAGCAGCTGTCAGGGCTGGGGCCGGAGCCCCCCCATTTCCTGCTGGCTGCTGGGGAAACCAAGCTGCTGCCCCTGAGGGGGCACAGCCGCCCCGGACAGCCGCGAGGGGCTGCCCCTCCCAAAGCCATGGGCTTCGGGGCCCTGCCGAGGGGCACCGCCACCACCTTCAAAGGGGGAATTGCATCCCTGGCCCCCCAGCAGACCCGCTCAACAGAAGAAAAATCCTGACACCGGGAGCTGCATACCCAAATGGGAGGGTTACAAAATCATACAACCCCCTTTTGCCCTACCATGATTCAGCTCCTTACACTTGCACACGCATCGCAACCTCTTTTAAGGAGGAATTTTGTCAGGTTTGCCCTCCTCCCTCCCTTTCCTTTGATCCACAACCCTCTTTCAGAGAGTACATCTTAAGGACACAGTACTTTCGTATTACTTCCCAGAAGGGTACAGTACATCTGCATAACTTCCCTGATATATCCCTGGTAGCCATTTTGCCATTTCAGCTTTTTTTCCTAAACCTTATCACTTGGTGTAGCCATTCTTTAATAAACCAGTTAATCGTAAAGTAAATATTGGTCTCAGTAACAATCTGTGGGCTTGGTAAGAGTGGTATTCTAATCTCCGCTCTAAAATACAGTCCCGTGAGAAGCGAGAGCCACATGTGCCCTTAGTCTCTTTTAAAAACATCTCCACGTTGAGGGGGAAGTTCCAGAAACATCCTGCCTACTGGTAGCCTCTGTGATGACATCGGCTCATGACGCCTTCAGAACATTTTTTCTTTTCTTAATCTCCCTCTCCGCATCTCCCACCGATATGAAATGAGAATAAGGAGATAAATTATGTGCCAGTGAACCATCTGCTTATTTTTCTTTCAAGGGCCTTTTCTGCACCTATTGGTCTGTTCACCTAAATTGATCCATGACTTTTAAATACAGTAGTTTTTTTGAAAGTTTTTTTATAATAAAATATGGTTTCTATTACAGTATAGTAATCTTTCACAGCATTTCTGCTTAACTTATGAAAGCAGTTTCTACATTTCTTGAACATGACCCAAAGCATGTAGAATGATAGAAATATCAAAACCTCAATTTTAAATCATATTCACTGATACAAGTGTGGTAGTATTGTTGTCTGTGTTTCGAACACTTGTGAGAACCCTCTAAGTCTTATTTGCTTGTTATTATCATGTTGCATATGAGAAAGGAATATATTTTACACAGGTATATAGGAATATGCATTGCCATCAAATCTCAAATTTTGTTCTGAACAATCTCATTGGAAAAATTCAATGAATAACAGAGAATGTTTGCTTTGAAATAAAAAAAACTTGCTACTTAAGAAGCAGGATTTTGAAAGGCATGCTCTGAGAGTTGTGTTCTTGTGTATCTTAAAACAGTGAGAAAATGTTGGCAACTGCAAGTTAATTAGATGTGTATACTGGAATTTTGCCAATGTAAGTAATTTCATTTGTATTAAATGTAAGAAGGGAGCTTTTAAAAAGATAGCAAATTGTTTCTTATGGATGCCTGCATCACAAATATGAAACCTAAATTTGTGCCTGTTGAAGCCAATGGCAAAGCTCCCATTGCCAGTTGTGAAAACACTTTTGAGATTGCAATCTGTTACAACTCTATGAAACTCCTTGTATCCACAGTGTAAAACGCACTGGCAATCTAGCAAGTCAGGTAGAAATTGCCTAGCTAATAGTTAAATTCATTTATTTATTTATTTTTTTCTTTATGCTGTGCATCCTAAGATAATGAAAGTGAAAATAAAGATTCAGTTCTTCTGCAATTAAATAACAAGCACAGATCTGTAGAGAGTGTCCAGAATTCCAGAGAATTCAGAAGCCAGTTTTTGCTTGTCAAACATGCACTGAATTCTACCCCAGTTGCCTGCTCTGGAAAGGTAGAGCTAAGGACAGATAGGGGAAAGCATAAAAAGAAGGCAGAATGAAAATAAGGCTTGACTGGCTCTGACAGAACAAGGTTAAAATGACAAGGATACTTATGCTAATGAGCCTGTCATACTACACATACTCCACTTCTCTCTGTTAGACTCTGTATTTACTCCTATGGCAACAGAAAATGTTGAGAGCGGAGGAAAAAGGAGCTTTGTGTAACTCCCTCAAAACCATACACAAGCATTTCTGTCACCCAAATAGCTTTGTGCTCTAGAAGAGGTTGTTATGTTTGCCATGATGGACTCCATGTTTCCCAAGATTCTACAAGTTCTCAGCATAGAGATAGATACTCAGTGCACACCACCACCAACAAAGGTGGATCTGTCCTCCATGGGGTATCATAAGTGGCAATAACTTCTCTGCAATATTAACAAGATTGGCTGAAATGCTGGTCTTTGAGTTGGCCATCTTCTGTGATAAGATCCTGTCATGTCATTCCAAGAGACCCCTTGTACTGCAGTGAACTGCTTAAGTGGTACGTGCACGAAACTGCAGATTCTGGGAGGCATCACTATGCGTTTGATGTTATATAGGCAAACACATGCATCTTTAAGTTCCTTTGCTGTTGTGTATTTGTTCAGTAGAAGTTTACAGTTAGTTTTACCTGCGTATCTCAAAAACACAGAGTAAAGAAAGAGATGGAGAGCGTTTTGTTATTTGTAGTCAGGGCCCCATCTTTATCTGTTTAAATAAATAAATAATTCTTGTTTTAATCTTTGAAAGCAAATGGTTTACTTCCATTCAACAATCTGAATTAGTCAGAGCACGTTTAAAAATTTTGACAGAGGTGTTGATAAAATAGGCAGCCTTCACTGAGGAAAGGTAATTGAAGCAGGAATAAGCAGGCCTATTCAGACTGCTGCTTTGGTAATTCAAGCTTTCTGCTTCGGCTCAATGATTTCATCAAAAGTAAGTAATCAAGGGAGAGTCTCATGTTATGCTCTGTTTGTTCAGGAACCATGTGAGGCACATTTGTAATTCTAAAGTGCTGATATTCTGCAATTTCTGCAGTGTAGGTGAAATCTGCTGCAAAACAGACCTTGCTGTCCGATGCATTTTTCTTTCTGTTAGTCAGTAACGCACCTTTCTACCCAGCTGGAGTTCTCTGAAAGAGCTGACTTCCTAAAGACACATCACAGAGAGCAAATTATTAGATTAACATTCCAGTTTTTCTGGATATAGATATTATTGGCTTTTGTATTAATTTTCTGTTACCTTATTAAACATGGGTGAGGAATCATGTCAAGTCAGTAAAAATGTTTTGTTTTGTGGATAACAGAATGATTAGTCTGATAAATCATCTAATAGTAATTTATAGCAATCAATAATGATAAATCATATGTTCTCAGTTCCTAAATTTCTACACTTTATAATTAGTGTTGACAAAGCTGGTATCTAACTCCAGCTGACATAAAATTAATATTGGTTCTTGAAGTCAAATAGTTCATTTGGGGCAATTAGTCAATTAGGAGTCTTACCACAATAATGTATAGCACACATTAATGGAGTTATTGCCAAGAATAATTTCCTTTTGTTATAGCATACATCTTCATTATTAAAATGCACAGAGATGTTAGCTACTAATTGCTTTCTTCTAGATTAGAAATTATTAAACAAGGAAAATTAAGGCTTCACAACACCAGCTGAAACGGATATGCAGAGGAGGAGGAGAGATGTCCACAGCATGGGATGGATGGAGTTGGGAGTTGGGAGTGCGGAAACTAAAGCAAACTTATACAACTAGGGCAGTCACACAGCACTTGTGATTTGTTTCACATTACATTTTGCTCTTTTTTCTTAAGTGATGCCTTTAAGATATAAAGAGAATACATCAACATTTACTACTAAGCATTGTTATTAGTTACTAAGTTTGACTTCTAAAAATCTTGAAGTGTACAGTACATTGTAAACTGTAGAAAAGATAAGAATTCTTGTGCACCTTGTGAACATTAGTTTATACTGGTGTCTGAGATTTTCCGATTGAAGCTAGCTTATGAGAGTGGCACAATTAGGTGAGCTTCTTTTTTAATATTTACAACCACCGGGATATAATAGAAATAGCTTTGCTAAGGATGCTTGCACTTTGCGCTAGGGTTTTGAAAAATACGAGAGAAGCAATCTTGAAAAGAGGATTCTGGGTCCTCAGCATTTTGCTGCTTTACTGTGGGACGTGCCAGCTTAAGGGTTTAGCATTTCTAGGAATATACCAAAAGGGTCTAGCTAATTCCACAATAATTCACCTTATGTGTGTCGTATGAGATATCTTTATCTCTGACCTTATGACAATGTCACTCTGTACCAGTCTGACATGCTACTGAACTAATCACTTACACATTGCCAAAATGCCTCTTAATTGTTATGTTTCTTTTCCTATTTTACTCACAAATGCAGACTTGCATGTCCAATATGTACCCTGTATTAAAAACAGTCTTACAACACATTAGGGAGCATTTAAACTTGATTAGGAGGTAAACATCTGTTTAAAATTATCTAAGAAGAATCACTTAAAGTAAGTCTATCTTATACTGTAAGTACTTATATAATTATTTCCACAAAGATTGTATAATTTAAACTGCATTTATCATGGAGATTTAAGCACAAATTGCATCAGACTATCAAAATGTGTACAGCTAAAGATCTGTGAAAATTTTGCAAAATAGGAAGCTAAAGGATGAATGGTCTGAAACATGTATTTTCAGACTTGTTATGCCTGCTCAGTATCTATTGGGAAGATCTTCTGTTTCAGGTGTTCAGTGAAGCCAGTGAGTCTTTAGGTTTTTTAAATGTAAAACCCTAGAAAATTTTAAGTTGGCCAAGATACCTGCTGATCTACTACAATGCCATTACCTTAGCAGTTAAGATACCTAAGATTCAGTTGATATCTAGCTATTCAATTCTTTGAATATTTTTATCACAGGTGTGTCCATGGGCAAGAAAAATCCTTTCTATACCTCTTAGTAAGTGGAGGAGCTTAAGTGCAAAGACAAAAGGCGCAGTCCTTGAAACAGCTGAAATATTGTATGTGCACAGGAAGAGGAGATGAGACCAAGATCTTCCAAGCTTCAGGCAAGCACTGAATTCTCTTGCCTGTTCTTTAAACAGAACGTAGAGCACTGTCATTATTTCCATCAACGCTTCTGCAATATGTACGGAGAAAATGCCGTGAAGCCTTTTATTGCTGTTTTTATGTCTATCTATCCTAGTCTGAGCCAGGATGAAGAAAATTTTCTTTTACTGATTTTTTCTCCTTCAGTGAGTTCTTTTTTAACTAGCAGCAAGTTTTCCAGCTAGTGGACTGATAATGCTGGAATGTTA
Organism: Chaetura pelagica; assembly: GCF_000747805.2. Lineage (NCBI taxonomy): Eukaryota > Metazoa > Chordata > Aves > Apodiformes > Apodidae > Chaetura > Chaetura pelagica. Next base: position 2,792,413 of record NW_009953920.1, read on the forward strand.
CTGCTGAGACATCAAGGACGCTTTGCTCTGCTTATTGAATCTGCTTCAGTTTCGGGTGCTAAGGGAGCAGAAGAGTTGTATCTCCAACTCTTCCATAGGGAGTAGTGAACTACATGGACAGGAAAATTGACCAAAGTATTCCATTCTATATATCTACTTGGTGTAAGGTCAGAGATCACTGAAGTCAGGCAGCTTCCTGCTTCTTCTTCCCTTCTCTTCTATTCATGGCCAGCGTTTAGGGAGTACTCTGTCTATCCATCACTGTTGATCCCTAGGCTCATGCATTCTGACCCTCATAACTCTACCTACGCTCCTGCCAGCTCTCCCATCTCCAGCAGCAGTCCAGGACAACTCAGGACTGAGTGCCGTGGGATTTTCTGGGGATGGGGGAAGGCAATAGCACATTCCCTCACACGCTTGTATATATTTGTACATATTTTCTCTTATCATTAGTATTTAATTAAAGCTGTCTTCCTTCCTTCCTTCCTTCCTTCCTTCCTTCCTTCCTTCCTTCCTTCCTTCCTTCCTTCCTTCCTTCCTTCCTTCCTTCCTTCCTTCCTTCCTTCCTTCCT
>NW_009953920.1:2793356-2805624 GCF_000747805.2 Chaetura pelagica
CTTCCTTCCTTCCTTCCTTCCCTCCTTCCTTCCTTCCCTCCTTCTCTCCCTCCTTCCCTCCTTTCTCTCTCTCTCTCTTTCTCTCTCTCTCTCCCTCTCTCCTTCTCTCACTCAAAAAGTGTACTTTTTAGTAACCAAATGTTTTACAGTAATCTAATCAACTTTGCTTGCAGTTGCTAGTCCTGTAAAGATAACGATTTGACAGGTATATAATCCATTATCTACTATTCTCAAAGAAATTCTCTTCTCAGGGAGGTATCAGGTGCTATTTTGGTTACTTTTCCCTTGTGTATGGTAATTGCTGCCATTCCACTTAGGAGGAGCGGCGAAGGTCACTTGGATTATTCAGCTTGGAGAAGAGGAGGCTGAGGGGTGACGTCTTTGTAGTCCATGGCTTCCTTACGAGGGGAAGAGATGGGCCAGGTACTGGCCTCTTCACTCCTGTGACCAAAGAAAGGACTCAGGGAAGTGGCAGGAAGCTGCATCAGGCAAGGTTTAGGTTAGATATCAGGGAAAGGTTTTTCACCCAGAGGGTGGTTGAGCTCTAGAACAATCTCCCCAGGGAAGTGGTCACAGCACCAAGCCTGCCTGAGTTCATGAAGCATTTGGGTGACGCTCTCAGGGACATGGTGTGATTCTTGAGGTGACCTACATAGGGACTGGAGTTGGTTTCCATCGTCCAGATGGGTCCCTTCCAACTCAGCATATTCTATGATGCCAAAAAAAAAGAAAAAAAGAAAAAAAAAAAAGAAAAAAAGAAAATTACAGACTTCGAGCTGCTTTGTACAGCAGTTGAAAACCTTTTTCTGAAGTTGTAATTTGAAAAAAAAAAAAGAGTCATCCTAAAGCTGATATGTGTAATGCACTGCAGAGTTACAGTTATCTTACTGTGTGCCACCCTAAATGTAGATGGTTTTACTCAGTGGTGCACACTGAATGTGTAAGAAAGACTGATGCTGATAGTCCAGTTTCTGAGATGCAAATGTGAAATTTTCATATAGCATCACTGTTGGTAACTCAGCAAGCCCAGCTGCTGTGCTTGACTTTTAACACGTTGGGTAAATACCATGATTCTTAGTGTGGCAAAAGTCACATTGACCCTAAATCAGTCTCAAGGTTGAAGAATTTCCATCACATTTTAGAAGAAAGCAGCTATAATTTGTATGTTTTTATGGGTAGTCATTAGAATTCTGTGTACCAGATACAATGCTGAGATAAAGATGAGTGGTTTTATGCCAGAGCATATTCTGTTCTGATTCTGATAATGGCAATAAACTAAAACTAATCAGTGTAAAATCTGAAAAAATATTCTTAAATGGTTTTGGTTTTTTTTGTTTTATTATTATTATTTTAATTGCTGTATGTCATTTCTAAATCAGTATTAACAGATTTTTGGAAGCAATACACTGGTTTACCTGCAGAGGATTTTGGCTTCTTTTTGCTTCGTGACATAAAAGCAATAGTTAAAACGTGTGTACCTGGTCAGGTTGAGAGGAAGCTTGAGGATGCCAGTGCTTAGTCCAACCAAAGAGAAAAGCGAAGCTGTCCTTTACCCCATTGCTAACCCAGCAGCAGCTTCACAAGTATTGTGAGTTAGAAAAATCTTGTCATGCAGGTTATGGACTTCTAACTGTAGCTCTATGTTTGACAGCATGGTTGACACATTCTTTCTCTCTTTCTTGCTTTCTCTCTTTCTCTTGCTCTTTCCTTTCTTTCCTTCTCATTCTGCACACTGATGACACTGAAAAAGTGTACTTCTTGGTACCCAAATGTTTTACAGTAATCTGTTTACATTTGCTTAAAGTAGTAATTCTCTGCCTTCACTATCATGAGGATTGCAGTGCCAAGTCACTGTTGTTGCTGTGGCTGGAGTCTCACAGAAATCATGACTTGTGTTCTGAATAAAAAATATACAGCAGAAGGACAAAAAGACTTCTGTGCGAGGTAAGAGAACTGTTGTGTCAGCTGCCACTGTGCCTACTCTGTGCAGGAGAAAGATTCCAGTCAAAAAATATGGTCTGAACTGGGAAGATAGTTCAGCTGTGTCAAGTCTGGGGAAATAAATGAAGTAGTTTCCAGATAAAGTCTTAGATCTAACCCAACTTTTCTTTGAAAAGGCCCTCAGAAGGCGATGGACAGATATAGCACTCAGTCAAGACTGAAGAGAACAACACAAGGCCAAAGAGGCTATATTTAACCACCTGCCATGCAATCCTGAATGTATATACTCATACTAGTGTGCGTAGCTGTGTGAAAAAGGTTATGACAGGTTCTCCAGTAAATTCAAGTGCTTTAGGGGGAGAGATAGAAAGCCATGATTGTATCTGTCAGGCTTCAATATACCTTGTATGACTGACCTGGTCTGCTGGAAGAAACAGAATGAAATCAGATTTCCAAATGGATTTTTAATTGCAGTGTTCACAGAAGAGGCTCAGCTCAGCTGTGTTCCAATGAGGGACTTAAGCTTTATTTTCTGTTGATCATGGATGCAGCTTGCCCCCCCTTGATGATTCAGAGAGACACTGACATTTTACATATTTTTTTTTTAATCATTTTTTTCAGTTTCAGATTTTAAATACTGCTTTGGAGAAGTCTTTTGCTCTTTTATTTCAGATATTGCTGCCTTCCTAAATTGCAGCAGACAATTTCTTTTCCATTATTGATTGTCTTAAAATGAACAAGCTATTGGAAAAAAAGCTGTTTTTTCAAGTGCATGCAATTCAAGTCATCACATTCATCATCAGAGCTGTGTTACTTTCTCTGCAAACTTTCAGGGCCTTTGATATGCAGTTCTTCCTCCAGCCCACAGATTTGTACCATGGGCTGTTTTAAATCACAAAACAAAAGAATAGTATGTGTAACTATGCAGAGCAGGTATGTTAATTTGTCTCAATGCAAAGCATATGCTAGTAATGTTGCAAAACATACTTCACTAGCATTTTTGCTCCTTTCATCAATTAGACTTCACTGTCAAGAAGGAATGGTAGAAATAGCCCAATTTTTCACTCTGGTTGTCTGTCTGAAATCACATGAATTCCATTTAGTTGCCTACCCTAATAATGATTGTAAAATAATCTCTGCCTCATTTGTGCTTATTGCCACCTTCTTAACCCTACTCTAGTCAGCTTCAGCTTTGTGGGATTATTTAGCAGCTGGGAAAGGACTGACAAATGCATAAGCATACAAAAAATTGTGGTTTAGCCTTTACCACTGGGCTTAAGAACACATGATGCCATGAAGTGCATGTGCAGAATTTGGCCCACAAACTCAGATATTGGTAGCTGACAAATGTCACCAAACAGTCTGATAAATTGTCAGCAAGTAAGTGGTAGTCACTTCACATGTTGGAAGCACTGTGAAATGAGACATTTCTCGGAATGTATAATCACAGATTGCCAGGTAGTTCAAAGTTTAAAAAAAACGATTAATTTGTTGTCTTCTTTGATTTTTTAACTCCATTTTGCCTCATAAGGCTTTGTTATTTATTTTTTGATATTAATGTCAAAAGGCCTTACCTGTCAGCTACATAAATTCATCTTTAGCAAATCACAAGCATCTGAAGATAACCACAAGGGGAAAAAGGAAGGCAAGGGACAAAACTGAGAGTGTCTCTGCTATCACAAGATGAACTGAATTAAGAAGCCATAGTAGTCTTTTGTTACACCCCCTTACATATAATTATTTCTGGTATTTAGGAAACTATTAATTCTCTTTATCATATTTAAGATAGATGTTGGAGAAGTATCTAAGTAGGCATCTATAACAACTAGCAATATTATAGCATTTATGGTATGCAACCATACAGCACTCAAATGAAAACATGTTTGATGGTGCAAATAGAGAATTTGTTTTCTCCATGGGGGTTATTCTAGTTAAATATGTGCAATGTTAAAATGGTATCAGTGCTATAATTAGTATGGAAAAGGACTCTCATTGCTTTAGTTGCAAAATCCCAAACCAGTGATTACAAGGGTATCCAAGGTACCTCTGCATTAGTGTTTTAGCTTTGCACGGGTGTTTGCTTTTGAAACAAACCTCCTAATTATCCTCGCCTACCATGCTTCCACATTGCAGAGCAGTCTTAAGGCACATGCACTGACTTTCTTCGGGGTGAAACCTAATGGCCTCCAAACACCAACATGCATTCAGTGAATGGGACTACAATACACAAATGCTAAATAGCCCTTCCCTCTCTACACTTAAAACGTGTTTCTGTTATCGCTGCACTGAGAAGGGTGGTTAGACTTGGGTGAAGATCCAGGGCTCTCTATCACCTATTGCACTTGTGATACTCATAGGGTACTCGTTAGTAGATTCAATAGAAATTTAGCCTAATAAAAATTTACTAAAATAATGAATTTGCTGCACTAAATTAGCTGAATGGGTTACTTTTAAAACAATGTGAAACTGTCAATTATGCCAAGCATCCTGCAGATTGTGATAACATCAAGTCTTCTAAGACCTTGGGCCTACAGGCAACACTCATGTTGATTCTGGACTCACCTACTGGAAGCAGGACTAGGACAGGAGAAAAGAAAAAGACAACAAAGGACTAGAATCAACAAAGACCCCCCACAGGAGAGCCTCAAGCATGCATAATTACAAAGATAGCTAATTCCAGGAAACAAAATGACTAGGTAAACAATTCTGAGAACTCATTGGTATAAAACTGAATATGCATGATTTAGGTGTATATCAGTTGGGGTGTTTAGAGAAGTCTTGTGAGCACTTAAGGTGGAGATATCCCCAGTGCTGCCCAGCACTGCAATAAAGAATGCCTGCTCAATAACAGCTAGTTTGTTGTTATTGGATCTTTATCTAGGAATCCTTATCCAACTGCACCTAGCCTCCTACTTCCTCCTACTTTGGTGAGGAGTGTTAGAAACAAGGGTGTTTGGAAGCTCCAAATTTTGTTTCATTTGGTCCCTAAATAATATAATATTACAAGTATATAATTTTATTTTTTTATTATTATATCATCATCATCGTTGTTGTTGTTGTTGTTATATTTCCTGTCACGACTTGGAGGTATTTTGCCCTTGTCTTGTTTTTTTGCGAGGTACTTGGAAATGTTTTGATTGACTGCAGTGCATGCAGGATGAAAAAAAGTGGTCTTTTTCGTCTGTTAGAATCCCCACATTCGCAAGTGTATATATTGGTTTTCTACTCTCTTCATTAGTATCTGAGTACTCCATGACCGAATTGTCATCTTCCTGTACTTCGTATAAACACCAAAGCACTATAATTTTCAGAGGGTGCAAGGAGCCACTGAGAAGTGTTCAGCTTAAAGCTGCCAGGTGTTCAGTGTGGGACTAGTCACTGGAACTTGGTAAGTAACAAGAAGTTTTGAGGGAATCCAGCAAGAAGTATTTTATTAAAACGGACAGTTTGACATTTGGGATTTTAAGCAGAGTTTTTGCAAGGTTTCGCTTGACCTTTGCAAAAGGCCTCCCTGCCCCTGCAGGTGGGTTCTGCTGGAAAAAGTGTTAGTTCTTCCAGATTACCCCTGTGCTGGCTTGTTTCTGGCACAGTTTAGGTAGTGGGGGAGGGGCCTTGGGAGTAGCTCCCTTTAGAAGCTACTAAAAGCTCCCCCTGCTCAGGTATCCAAGGCTGGATAGTTAGAAAGATGCGCCTCCGAAATTAACATTTGAAAGAACTAATATTAGACCTGAGGAGAGTGGAAGGAGTGGAGGAAGAGCAGTGCTGGAGGGGTGAAAGTAATGCCTGGGTGAAGGTCATGAGATTGGTGAGGAAGAGAGGGAAGGAGGTGCCCTAGCAGAAGTTCCCCTGTAAACTATGGCAAGATGGCAGCTGTCCTCCTGCACTCATGGAGGAGCAGGGTGGGATGTTCCCTGAAGGAGGGCCAAGTGTGGAGCTGCAGCCCATGGACTTGGATCGGCAGCTGTGGAGAACCCCGCACCAAGAGAGGTGACTGTGTTGTCCTGAAAGTGGGGTCTGTAACCCAGTGTGCAAAAGCAAACCCACACACAGAGCTGAGATGTTTGCTTTAATGCCCAGCTCTGCACAGAAAAGGGGGCAGCAGGGTATTCCACAAAGCAAGCTTAGTTTCCCGAAATGTAAGTGCTACTTTTGTACCCCAAAATGTGAGAAAGAACTTTAACATTATTCTATCATCTGCACACAGGACAGGTCAACTAATCCCTTGCTTCCATTTAAAGTGGCGATGTTCAAGAATTTCACTGCGTGTGCTCAAAGAGTAAGGGGCTTGTTGTTAGTAGGGGTCCCTCTGTGGGTGTGAATATTAGTATGCTAATGCATCATTAATATATTAATATGGTGATTTCGATTACTCAGTGTGTTTTTCCCCAGTGCTCAAGGCTGTAGCCAAGATAAACTGTGGGGAGTGCTCCTTTTCATCCCTTTCACCTGTCTTGCAGGTGTCTTGCAGACCTGTCTCAAGGCTGGGCTGTTGACTACTTGGGGAGTGTTCTTCTCTAATTGGAATCTGGTTTTGTCTAATTCTTACTGTTTCACTGTTATCTAGGCCCTGTTTTTATTCTGCATGTCCCTTATATACTCTTAGGTGATTTTTCCCTAATGTGATTTTTTTCCCCCCCACAAATTGTTTCAATGAATAACTGACAATTCCCCCCTTCGAGACTTATATCTATATATATGTATAAGCTTTTGATAATTTAAGTCTTGCTCATAGTTTCCTTTTTGGACATAATTTCCCACTAGTATTTTAGTAGGTTGTGTTTATCCAGAAGTTGGCCCAGGAGACTGTGGAAGGAATAAGGACATCAATCATCCCTGAACATTCAGGGAAGTGAACGCAAACTCAGCAGCTGTTCTAACTATCTCCTAGGCCAAGGTGATGTTCATGTTCTTTTCCCAAAGTATGTGAGATGTGTCCATGGCATGTGTTACCCAATTAGTTATTAGTATTATGTTAATATTGTTAACTTCAACAAACCCATACTGTTCCAGATGAGCATGACCTCTGATAGGTTTTTTTTTAAATGCAAGTGAGTTATACAGTTATCACACAGAATAATACTGATAGTCCCTGAAGGCAGTTGAGCTCTAAATAAGTATTCCACAATTCCCAAGCATAATTCATTAACTAAAACTGGTTTCTAAACAGTTTTAACTTAAGTCCTCCTGTAAGCATCCATGTCCACTGCCCCTCAGTAGGGGCATCCCTCCTTCAGGTGTGATCCAAGAGTTGATCCTGTCCACCTTCACTGAAGTGTACATGGTCAGCAGGACAGCACAAGGTCCCTTTCACTTCTGCTTCAATAGCTTGTCCTTCCAAGTCCAGATGTAGACTGAATCTCCTAGTTGGCAGTGATGCATGGCTGAGCCCAAAGCTAGAGGAGTTCTCTGGTTCAGGTACCTGTGAAGGGAGGACAAAATCCAGAGACAGCAAATAATCTTTCAACATTCCCTCCCCTTTGATATGCATCTGTTCACTTGTTACAATGCTGTTAACTGGATAAGGTTTACTGTACAAAATCTCAAATGGGTTCACTCCTTCCCTGGTTCTTGGAGTGATTCTAATTCTCAGTAAGGCCACATGCAAAACATTGATCCACTTCAGGTAAGTTTCCTGGCATAATTTAGCAAATGGCCTTTTAATTATTTGATTAATTGTATTTTAATTATCTTTGATTAATTATCTTACCTTTAGACTGTGGATTCCATGGGGTGTGCAAGTCCCATTTGAATTGTAGAAACCTGGACACTCATTGGACCACCTCTACAACAAAGTGGGGTCCATTATCAGAAGATTGGCCCTCAGGAATTCCAAACCTAGTAACTATCTCTTTCAGCAAGAATTTAGTAACTTCCCTGGCCCGATTGGTGTGGCAACGAAAAGCCTATTGCCATCCTGAAAAGATGTCTACTAAAACAAGCAAACACTTCTACTGATCACATTTTGGTAACTCAGAAAAATCTATTTGCCAGTATTCCCCTGGAGTCATTCCTCATTTTGCATATCCTGCTGGATATTTTCTTTGTACCTTGAAGTTGTGTGTACAACAGATGTTGCGTCTTCTCACTAAGATGTCTGCTTTAGTCTGTAATTTTGGACCCATGGCATATCTTTTAATGTTGTTCACCAATGCATCTGCACCCATGTGAGTTTCCTCATTGTCGCGATCCGCGACCTATTATATCTCCTTTTTGGAGTGTATTTAGCTTGTCAGGATCTGCTGAGAGGTCCGCACGTGGCGCTCACCTCTCACAGAGGAGCAGTGAGCCTCAGCACTGACTTTTTGAGTGAGTAACTTGATCAGTACTTACTAATATTTCCAATAACAGCAGCCAATCCCCAATTAGAATTTACAAGCATGCGGTTTATTGTGGGGGAAAAAAAAACAATTTGGGGCAGGAGGTTCAAAACGGGTAATTCCTGTGAAATATCTTTTAAGCACCAAGCCCGATGCTTGTCCCTTATAGGGTCACAGTTTGTGTGCAGGTAAGACAGGAACACTTTAGGGAGAGGATTATGATTTACCCTGCAACCCGGTTTTGGAACCATAGGTGGCAGGAATTAGTCTCACCACACGTATTCAGCAGCAGACGGGTTCCTGAGGTGGGTAGCTGCAGGCAATGCAGGCCAGCTGGCAGGAAAAAGCTGCGGCGACGAGCCAGGTCCAGCTGGAGCGAGCCGGGACTGCAAGAGCTGAGAGTCGGGCTGCAGTGATGAGCCAGGGACCTCAGGCTGGCAGACACTCCAAGGTGCAGGTCACCCCCCCAAAGCAAGTGGCAACAGCGGGGAGTAGTGGCGATGGCGGCTTCAGCGGCAGGAGCGGCTTCAGGACCGCGCCGAGAAGCGAGCGGCAAAACCGCGCCAAGAAGCAAACGACAAAAGGAGCGGGACCTTCAGTACCTGTGGAAAAGCGCGCCGAGAAGCAAGCAGTAGCCTCAGGGTCTCCAGAAAAGCGTGCCGAAAAACAGCACGCACACTGTCTCTTTATTGGTTTCCTTTGCTCCCGATTGGCCGGTTTCGTATTTCCAGGCTTTTCAGCCAATCAGACTGTCCTTGTCCTGCCCTTGCAGCCGTTTTTCCCGCCAAGGCTCCTTTCCTGCAGCGGCTCCCCCCTCAGGGCATCCAAGTTGTTGTTTTCTGGCAGAGAAGGCAGCCAGGAGAGGGTTCAGAGTGCCATGTGGACCAGCCATCTTTAAGCCAGTTATGACTGCTGACCTAAAGGCCCAGAAGGCTGTGCTGCCATTCAGTGAGACCTGGACAGGCTGGGGAGTTGGGCGGGGAGAAACTTGATGAAACTCAACAAGGGCAAGTGTAGAGTCTTGCATCTGGGGAAGAACAACCCCATGTACCAGTACAGGTTGGGGGCTGAGCTGCTGGAGAGCAGTGTAGGAGAAAGGGACCTGGGGGTCCTGGTGGGCAGGAGGATGACCATGAGCCAGCAATGTGCCCTTGTGGCCAAGAAGGCCAATGGCATCCTGGGGTGTATCAGAAAGGGTGTGGTTAGTAGGTCAAGGGAGGTTCTCCTCCCCCTCTATTCTGCATTGGTGATGCCACATCTGGAATATTGGGTCCAGTTCTGGGCCCCTCAGTTCAAGAAGGACAGGGAACTGCTTGAAAGAGTCCACAAAGCCACAAAAATAATGAAGGGAGTGGAACATCTCCCTTATGAGGAAAGGCTGAAGGACCTGGGCCTCTTTAGCTTGGAGGAGACTGAGGGGTGACCTCATCGATGTTTACAAATATGTTAAAGGCAAGTGTCAGGAGGACAGAGCCAGGCTTTTTTCAGTGGTGTTCAGTGATAGCACAAGGAGCAATGGGTGCAAACTGGAACATAGGAGGTTCCACGTAAATGTCAGAAAAAACTTATTTACTGTGAGAGTGACAGAGCACTGGAACAGACTGCCCAGAGAGGCTGTGGAGTCTCCTTCACTGGAGACATTCAAAACCCACCTGGACACGTTCCTGTGTGATGTGCTCTGGGTGACCCTGCTCTGGCAGGGAGGTTGGACTAGATGTTCTTTTGAGGTCACTTCCAACCCCTAAGATTTTGTGATTCTATGGTATATATAAGCTGATACAAACTTTATGTCACATTAGAGTGAAGTGTTTTAAGACTGTAAATGTTAAGTGTGTACTGGTTTGTGTGTAATCATTATGAAACAAACTCAATTATTTAATCTGTTTTTTTATACAATGTTATAGGAGTTGAAGGAGAAACAAAAATCACATATTTACAGATACAGACAGCTTTTTTAGTGGAATGACAGTTCTTAATTGCAAATCTTTTTAGCTAGTCTATCTGTGAAGCTCCTTTTAAGTCAGTAGAATTACACTGATTTACAGAAATACAGTAGTGTATCTTTAATCTTCCCCATCTCCTTACACAGATGTTTTCCTCCTTCCTCTGAATTTATCTTGACATATTTGCATATGAATTCTTAAAGTGGTATTTCCTTACTTCCCTTTCTTCACAATCCTTTACCTGTAGTCTCTTCCTGTGGTTTACGACCACAGTGGACCTCTGACAGTTTATTAAGTGACATCTCCTTTGTACTTCAGAAGTTCTCATTGATGTTTTTTTTTTTTTTCCTTGGAGATACTGTGACACAGCTCCAGAGTTTAGTTATATTAATCTTTGTGTCTATTTGCCTCGGGACTGAATAATTAATAATAAAGTAACTTTTCTCCTTCACCTACCTCTCATTGCAGCACTGGTAGACATTTGGGCTGTTAAACTCATAGTTGCCCTGAGAAGTGTTGGTATTACACCTAGTCTGATTGATGAAAATTTTTGTAGCACATCAGTGTTTCTCTTTGGTTTTAGTGCTTTTGGAACAAACATAGGAATGATTTCTGCTTGTGAGTTAAGTACCAGCTTGAGACAGAAGCAGAATAGCCATTCCATAAATTTTCATTTTTTATTGCAAGCCAAAATGTTGAGAATCTTTATTGCATGTCAAAGTAGTCTTTCAACCCCCTGTAGAATGCAAGATTGCTAAATATAAAAAATTAAAAAGTTTTTTCATGGTAGATCGAAATGGATGTAGCTAGTAGCACAGTCAGTCTGGATTTAACATCAAGTAATGTTTTTTGATAGAAGAGAGCAAACAGGACAGTAGATAAAACAAAAAAAGAAATGGTATTTTTGCCAAGGTGATGCATCTCCATAGAGCTGTGACTTGTCCTTGCCATCTAGGAATGTTGTTTGGCCTGAACTACAGTGAAATGAGCTTAGCATAAATGTTTTGGGGGATTTTTTTTATTCTTCCTGCATATCTGTAAGATCTTGTGTACTGAGTTGGGGATAATGGAAACCCTGGCGCTAGCTACCAGAGCTTCAGTTGCCTTGAGTCACACAATACACAGTTCTACTGACTATCCTAATAGACAGCTAAATTGGAAGTGGAAAAAAAAAATCAGTAAAATAAAGGAGAGACATAGAAAAAAAGCTTTTGTTATTGTTGTTTATTGACTTGAATAGTATGATGTAGAGAACTAGCTTCCACAAAAGATATGTCTCTCACCAAAAATGACTGCCATAGAGAGACATAACAGACAGAAAAGAAAAAAGAAAAAAAAAAAGAAAAAAGAAAAAAAAGAGAGAGAAACTGTGACAACACTGCGGGGCAGGGCAGGGCTGGGACCTACACAATTAAGGACACAGACGGCCAGCGCTACCTCGCTACTTCTGCAGGCAGGAACCAGCCTTTGCGGGAGCTGCACCTTGGGGCTGAGAGCTGAGCTGACTGAAAGATCGCTCAAAAGGCGGTCATTGTGAGTCGTTACCGGTCGTTGCTCATTGTTACTGCTGCTGAAAGAAAGAAGAGAGATAAAGATAAGATAGAAGAGGAATAGGAAACCAAATAAAGGAGAGCCTTCCGTGGCTGGGGCTACGTTCCTGCCTTTTCTCGTGGAGCCTGTTCGCAGAGGAGATGTGCAAAGGGAGCTGAAGAAAGGGAAGAAGGGAGCTGGAGCACACTGAAAGAGCTCCCCAAACGTCACCAAGTGCTCCCAAGGCAGCCGCCCTGGCCAGCATGTGCCGGAGCCACCTGCTTCATGCCGGAGCCACCCTGTGCTGGGGATCTTGCTGCAGCTCCCCGTGGCCGCCTGCAGTTTGCCATTCCTCTCGCAGCAGCTCCAGCCACAGCTCCAGCTGTTGCAGCCTGTCACAGTTTGACTCAGGTCAGACAACAATGCTCTCGATCCCCCCTCCCCCCAACCCAGGTAGGGAAGGAGAGAGAGAAAAAGAGAGAGACTTGGCTGGATTGAAAACTAAACTACACAGCTTTAATTAAAACACTAATGAAT
>NW_009953920.1:2806462-2807780 GCF_000747805.2 Chaetura pelagica
CTGCTCTGGCTCCAGCCGCCGCAGCCCCGACGCTGCTGCACTTGCAGCTTGAAGCCGCAGCAGCCGCCACCGAACGTCTCAGCTCTTCTGAGCTGGAAACTGTAAGAGACTCACTGACCCAAGAAATCTTTCTCTATCCTGTTCTGCATTCTCTTCCCAAATATAATATTATATAAAATATATACAAAAATAATTGGCCACATTCACACACGCGCCTATACAGGAAAAGCAGATTCCCAAAGGCAAGGTCAACTGTTTCCATATACGAGTTGCTCTCATTTCAAAAGAAAATACCTAGCCACGAAAAAGTTTTGGGGGCAAATTATGCTAGTTTTACTTTCAGAGTAGATTTTTTTTGTGTAAGAGTCCTTGAGGTCGCTCACAGTTTGTCCTCCACACATTTCAGGGTGAGACAAATGTAAATTTAAGCTGAAAAGATAAAACACCTTAAAATACAGAAAGAGCCAGCCTTATAATTTCAACAATGCTTTCAGAATAAATTCCATTACACTATGTTAAGGATAATACTTAACTTTTGGTGCAGTAACAGCATTTCAGAAAAGCTTTTTTTAAGGTAGAAACGCATCATTGTACTTTTTATATTTCAATGCCTCATGTCATGGTGATCTGAGGAAAGCCAGATGGCCTACCTTGGTAGAAAGGACTAACACATAAGGAGTAAACAGGATGGCACTGCTTAGCATAGATAAGGCTTGGAATGTATAGATAAGGCCTGAATTGTGAGGGAAGGTATTGTGTGGGAGGATGCTCCCACAGAAACTTGCAGAGAAGACAAGACCCTGGTGCAGACCCCAGGAAGGAATGCCAAGAGGTGAAAAGTGCACAGCGAGGAAGACATCCGGCCTTCATCCCAAAGACCCCTGCCCACGACCACCAGAAGATACTGCGCAAGTGCAACAAGGAGGAGCTCGGGGGGCAGCTATGCTAATGATTAATTGCAATAACCCCTCCCTATCCTCGGACACCTAATGTATATGCAGCAGTATAGATGAATATGTATTACTTTGTGGCATATAATGACCTTGCCAATAGTCCTAGGGTGTGCAGCTTGTGGAGGAGCGATCCCCCTGCACCCAGCGCTGAATAAACGTGCCTTCTTTATAACCTTATTGGTTCTAAAGTCGTTATTCCGCACGTCAATGGATGTGATGGATTGACTTTCCTTCCTTCCTTCCTTCCTTCCTTCCTTCCTTCCTTCCTTCCTTCCTTCCTTCCTTCCTTCCTTCCTTCCTTCCTTCCTTCCTTCCTTCCTTCCTTCCTTCCTTCCTTCCTTCCTGCCTTCCTTCCTGCCTGCCTT
>NW_009953920.1:2808838-2809705 GCF_000747805.2 Chaetura pelagica
TCTTTCTTTCTCTCTCTCTTTCTTTCTCTCTCTCTTTCTTTCTCTCTCTCTTTCTCTCCCTCTCATCTTGAAGGAATTTAATGAAGGCTTGATAATAGCAAGAAGAATGGATTTTCTCTTGAAAGCAAAGGTATGTTCTGGAAACAAATGCTAGCAATCTAATTATATCTTATATATGCATATAGCTGACAGCTGTTGTCCAACTGCAACATTTTAATTTATGAAGATAGATCTCAGCATAGTTGTCGCGGGCCAGTACCGGGGGGCTACCGGCTGTCAGGATGTTTCCGCGACTTCCCCCCCAGTGTGGAGAGGTTTATCCATTAGCCCGAGGGTCACACGTGGCGTTCGCCGTAGATTAAAGTACCCTCCCACCACGCTCAGAAATTGTTACTGAGACCAGTGTTTAATTTGCGAATTAATCGGTTTATTAAGGGTCAATACAAACTAAGGGATCAAGGTTCAGGAGAGGTTGGCTGGGTATATATTGGAAAAGGGATTCAAAGGCACTATGGTCTGTAAAAGGCACACTCCGAAGGAGAGGTGTAAATCAATGGAGTGAAAGGGTAGGAGCTGAGCCCAGTAAGGAAGTTAAAGTGTGTGTGTGTGTATGTGTGTGTGCGTATTTACCCTTCCATGCAGCGTTGGCAGGCTTGGCTGGAGATCCGCAGGGGGGCCGGCTGCCCAGTGACCCGGGCGACCCCTTCCTGCTGCTGGCAGGGCTCTGGTCCCGTGGCAAGTGGCAGACACAGGCTGGGCAGGCTCCTGCTCCAGTCCGGTTCGGTCCAGGCTGGGCAGGCAGGGTCCCCGGGAGCGCCCCCCGCCCCCCTCCGTTTCTCCGGGCAGCGGGGCTGGGGTTTCAGGCCG
>NW_009953920.1:2811773-2846722 GCF_000747805.2 Chaetura pelagica
CAGGCAGGTTCCCCGGGAGCGCCCCCCGCCCCCCTCCGTTTCTCCGGGCAGCGGGGCTGGTGTTTCAGGCAGGTTCGGGTCCTGCAGCGGGGTCTGTCCCAAGCAGGCAGAGAGAGCAGAGCCCTGCAGATCTTACTCTCTTCTTATAGATCAGAGATCATTGTTCCAGAAAGCACCACTGTCTGAATTAGCCAGTCACCATTGGCCAGGTACATATTCTGTTAGAGGCAGCTTTTAACCTATTGTCTATTTTTCTGCCAGTTATTATAACCCTTGTGCTGCTTTCTTGTATTTTCTGGTAGGGCAAGAGGCCTGCTCGTTCTGTCCTTGATTGAATCAGAGAAAAGGCGTCACTCTTGCTTTGCTGGCTTGAAAGGCATTTGTTGTTTAGTCTTATGTGGAGGGGAAGAAGATGGACCGTTCCCCACAATAGTTCTACAGACTTGGAAGGAGTTTTGTAATGGTTATGTGTCAACTTCATTGCACTGCTGAACTCTTAACCTGGGTATTTTAATGTTAGAACTGTTAATTTGGTTGTGCTCTAGAACATAGGAGACCAAACAGAAAGCATGCCAACTTCGCTCATTTCTGTGATGTGAAGCATGGATGATAAAAGACTTGGACAAGACTGATTATACTGTGCTAAGAATGGTGAGATATCTGGGCAAGTTAGAGATCCGGACAGTTTCTCATCTTGTCTTAAGCATCTCCCTTTTGCCACTCTTGTAGTAGGGTGTTTTGTTTGTCCTAAAGATCCCACCAGAACTATAATGATGCAGTAGCATTATTCATCCAGGGGAAAATGGTGTATACATTTATTTTGGAAACGCACATTTTCTTCTGGGAACTGTTTAATCAGAAATGTGTAAGGGTTTTGTGAGACTTAGTGGTGATAAAGGAACACTGAGACAGTCTAGGGCAGGTTAAAAATCTTAGATGCTACCATACAAATAGGATGTATTCCATTACCCTTTAGTTTTCAATTTTATTTTTTATTAGGACGCTTAATATTGATGTAAGTTCTCAGGTGTCTGCTTTATATAGTGTAATCTCCACAAAGGCATTTGTTTTAAGACATAAAAAGGAGGAGACAGAGATTCACACTCTTAGCTATAGGAGACCATTGGCCAATGTTAAGCCTTAACGAAGACTTGTTTTTTTTAATTTCTGCTCTTCCTGCTGTTCCTTCCTTCTTTACTCTTCAAACAGTCCCCTGAAAAAAACAAAACAAAAAATTAAAAAGCAAAACAAAGCCACCAACACACCCCTCCCCCCCCAAGCATTAAAGTAAAATATTACAGTAAAATATTAAAAATATTAAAATATCTGCTTGGTCACTGAAGAACACTTCTTTTTCTAATTTCCCAGCTAAAGCAGCTAATTATAATTTGTATATTTCCATTATCTTCCTCTTGACATCACCTGTGAGTTTAAAAAGCTATTTGCCTCCCTTTTTATTCATCCAGTAACTGCTTATGAAGAGTGTTCATTTTGGTAAGCTGGTGTGGTGGGTTGACCCTGGCTGAACAGCAGGTGTCCACCAAAGCAGTTCTATCACTCCCTCTCATCAGCTGGACAGAGAAGAAAAAAATGTAATTAAAGACTCATGATTTGAGGTAAGGACAAGGAAAATCACTCACCAATTGCTGTCATGGACAAAACAGTTTCAACTTGGGAAAATTAAATAATTACAAATCAAAGCAGAGTGGGGTAGTAACTAGCTAAGTAAAAAAATTAATCTTAAAATGCCTTTACCCCTTCCTTCTTACCAGGGTCAACTTCACTCCTGATTTCTCTACCTCCTCACCAGCAGTGCAGGGGGATGGGGAGTGGGCATTGGGGTCAATTCATCACACACTGTCTTGGCCCCTCCCTTCCTCCTCATGATGAGGAATCTTCACACTCTTCCCTTGCTCCAGATGGTGTCTGTGCCATGGAGACAGACCTCCATTAACTTCTACAAAGTGATACCTTCCCACAGACTGCAGTTCTTCATGAACTGCTCCAGTATACCTCCTCTCCAAGAGGTGCAGTCCTGCAGACTGGTCTCATGTGGGACCCCCACAGTGCCACAAACCCTGCCAGCAAACCTGCTCCAGCACAAACCTCTCCCTATGGGGCCACAGGTCTTGCCAGGAGCCCACTCCAGCACAGGCTTCCCATGGGGTCACAGCCTTCTTCAGGCGCATCCACCCGCTCCATGGGCTATAGGTGGATATCTGCTCCACTGTTAATGCTCATAGGCTGCAGGGGACAGCCTGCCTCACCATGGTCTTCACTGGGTTGCAGGGAAGCCTCTGCTCCAACCTCTGCTCTGAATCACCTCCTCCTTCTTCTTCACTGACCTGCTTATCTGTAGAGTTGTTGCTCTCACATACACTCACTCATCTTTTGGGCTGCATTTCCCTGCAGCAGTTTTTTTTCACCTTCTTAAATAAGTTGTCATAGAAGTGCTGCCATCATGGCTGATTGGGTAGGCCTTCACATGCAGCTCTATCAGACACAGGGAAAACTTCTAGCAGCATCAAATAGAAGCCACCCTTGTATGCCCCCCACTACTAAAACCTTGCAACACAAACTGAATACAGCTGGAAAAGCTTTCTTCTCCTGCCATGGCTTCTCCATTCTACTAATCATACACACTGGTTTCTTCATAACTTTTCCATCTTACACTCTTCCATTCTAGATCACCAGAATTCGCAGCACAAATAAGCACAAATAAGCACAAATATTCTAAGCAGAAGTATTGTACAGCATACACCTCATTCACTTATGTCCCAGAATTAGTCTATTCAGGCTTATGCTGCAGGCAGAAAAGAAATATATTCTCTAACAGATTGGGTTGCTTTTTCTTCATGTTTCCAAACAGAACTTCTGCATTTGCTCATCAGATTTCCTTTCGACTCATTAGCAAGTATCAGCAGTGCAAGAAGGTCTTCTTTTATCAATAAGTTAAATTACTTTAGTAAGTAAGATAGCAAATGAAAAAGTTGCCATACTTCCCTTCCAAGAGTAAGATGTGAACATTCCATGGGGGTCATGTCTTCCCTCCATTATCAGATGTGATGTAGTGAAACCATATGATTTCTGCAGGCGGAAGAAGTGCTTAATTAATTGAATTTAACATTAGAAAATTATCTGATCTGAATTTGAACTTGACAGTTCTGGCCAACAGTAATGAAATTCTTATCTGAACTGTGTTCTTTCAACAGTTCATTGGCTCTGCAGCTTCAAGAAAGGCAAAAAGATTAATGCATTTACTTCTAATTTACTAATTTACTGTTTTACTAATTTACTAATTTACTGTTGTCAATGCCACCGAGTCAAACGGTGGCAAAGACCTAAACAATATTTCAATATGAAGAGATATTTTCATGAGCACCTCTAATTACTAAAAGCTAGAGCAAGTTATGAGAGAAGATATGAAGAAAATGGGCATCCAAATGAAAAGTCAAGTTACACCATCTTTTGCTACAAACTAAAAGTGCACTATTTAATTGAGATATGTTGTCACCGTTTGACTCAGGTCCGACAACAACGCTCTCAATCCCTTTCCCATCCCACCCAGGTAGGGAAGGAGAGAGAGAAAAAGAGAGAGACTTGGCTGGATTGAAAACTAAACCACACAGCTTTAATTAAACACTAATGATATAAGAAAATATATACAATTATATACAGATATGTTCAGATATGTGCAAAAGCCTCTTGCCTCCCCCCACCCCCAGCAACTCCCACAGCATCTCCTGAGCTGGAACAGTCCCGAGGAATCCCGGAGCTGCTGCTGGAGAAAGCAGAGAGTGATGAGGGTCAGGAGAGCTCGAGCCTGGGGTTCAATGGTGCTGGATGGACGGAGTCCTCCCTGGATGCCGACCATGGACAGAAGAGAAGGGAAGAAGCAGCAGGAAGTTGTCTTCTGTGATCTCTGACCCTCCTCTGAGCTTACATAGATATATGGAATGGAATCTCTGGCCAATTTTGCTGTCCATCTAACTCAGCCTCCTACGGGGCGGGGTCATAGATCTCCCCACAGTGTCAGAGCCGACAAAGTAAAGATGCGACCTTGAAGACCCAGCAGGTAGAAAAATATTCCACTGTCTTATCACCCTTAGTTAGAACACACTGTGACTAGTTAAAAGAAAGCTTACTGAAGGAAAAAAAAACCAGTAAAAGGAAAATTGGCTTCATCCTGGCTCACATCAGGACAGACTTCTATATGTGCATTAGACATAAGATGAGAATGCTTAAAAGTAAACTTCCCACCTATTAAAGAACAGAATTTTGGTATCTAAATATTTTAGGAATTAAATTATCAACTACAGTTTTCTAGCTTGCATTCTCTATAATCTTTGCCATAATCAGGAAGTTGGGTGTAATACATTTATATAAACAAGTACAAGAGGGTTGTGGCTGGGAATCAGATCTGGTTTCCAGTGCAAGATTCTGCAAACTGTGTAAACTCACAGGACATTATATAAGTAGGCTAGAAATCAATAGACTTGCATTGTAGCCAAGAAACTACTGTTAAAATAAAAAACTTTTGTCACAGTTACATGAAAAAAAGGGAACAAGTTTATTACTATATTGTTTAGACCAGGACTATATCTGCAGTCAGAAAAGTGGTGTTTTCCTCAATAGGTAGTTCTAGTAATTTAAACAGGACAGTTAGTTTGAGTGTTATTTATAGTACGTGAATTTCAAAGAATCTGACATAGCATGATTAAACAGCTATAGGGGACAGCCTTAACTTTCATTGTAATGCTGTGGCTGTGACTGTTCAGTGAACAGTGAAAGTAAAGAAATATTTTTTATTGCTACATACAAAATTGAAAATGCATTGATTGGTGTAATGCTGGTATAACCTACAAAAATCTCGATGTCAACATTTAAGAAAAATATATTTAAAAGTTATAACAGTGGAAGAAAAGATATTAATATGATCTGAGGTTTGCAGAAAATACTAGCTTAAGAAGAAAAACTTGAAGAGTATAATTTTGGACAAGATTAGATTGCTGCATTCAGGATTTCCAGCAAGCTAAAAGGAAGTGGAGTATAAATTTAAAACCAGAGAACATTCCTGGATGTTTCCAGATCAAGTCTGAGTGAGCCAAAGGACGAAGAAAGTAAAATGCATACCATAAAGTGATGCTCCCAAAGGAATGCTGAGACATGAGTTTATTGGTGAAAGCCTTTTAAGCAGACCACTGCATGACCTAGGCCAGCTTGCCTCCATCTCAATCCTGTTTCCATGGACAGATGTCATTCCTAAAAGCCTTTTGGATCTGTGAGGAAAAGGAACCTGAACCAATAAAAATTCAAAAGGAAAGATGCCATACTTTCTTAGCAGTGGTGGTCTTTAGCTACAGGAAGAAATGTTGAGAGAAGTGATTCTCTAACATTTTATATATTCAGATGGAGACTGGCTATCTTTCTGAAAGACATGGTTTACTATTGCAAAGCTCCTGAGCTTAGTATAGTGTTAACATGATTAAAATGGCCTGAGATTAATTTACTAGACAGGGTGAACTATGTAAAAATCTGTCAGCTCTGGACAACTAACTCAAGCTTTCAGTATGAGCTATTTCATAGAATCATCATAACATGGCTAAGGGTGGAAGGGACCTTAAAGATCATCTAGTTCCAACTCCCCTGCATGGTCACAGACACCTTCCAGAAAAACAGGTTGCTGAAAGCCCCATCCAACCTAGTTTTGAACACTTCCAGGGAGGAGGCATTCACAACCTCCCTTGGTAATCTGTTCCAGTGTCTCACCACCATCACACTAAATAATTTCTTCCTAATGTCTAACCTAAATGTACCCTTCCTGCTTAAAACCATTACCCCTTGTCCTATCTCTACACACCCTGGTAAAAAGTCCCTCCCCAGCTTTCCTGTAGGCCTTCTTCAGGTACTACAAGGCTGCTATAAGGACTCCTCAGAGTCTTTTCTTCTCCAGCCTGAACAACTCGAACTCTCTCAGTCTGTGTTCCTTGGAGAAGTGCTCCAGTCCTCTGATCACTTTTTTGGCCCTCCTCTGGACTCGCTCCAAGAGCTCCATGTACTTCTGTGAATTGAGGGATCCAGAACTGGACACAATCCTAATGGTTCATTATTTAATAGAAGTATTGTGAAGTTTAATTCAATTGTATCTGTAAGATACATGGATCTCTTCCTGTGGAAACTACCCTAGAAACAGAAGACATAATTATTCAGCAGATGACTGCACAGATTGTGTACTCAGGAGCACATATCTCTCTGTTTCCTCATAAAGAAAATGCTGTATAAGCATATATTGGATGATGAGTAAATCTTATGGCAGAATTCTTGTTCATGTCTTCAACAAGACAGATCTTTATGAAGATTAGAAGGTATTTACTGATCTTAATTTCACCTTTTCAGCCAATATTTACATCTGTGTGAGGGGAAGGAGATATGTTTGCAAGCTCATGCTAAAGAAAAAAGTGTGTGATGTGATGCAACAACTATTGGGGTCTGTGCATTTGTTCCCCTTATACTCTGCTTAGGGAAAATGAATTATGGTTTGGATTATTTGCAAATAGTATTTTACTTAAAATTTGAAGGACATTTCTCCTTTCAGGTAGGATTACTGTCTTTTTGTCTTATAGTGCAGTGTATTTACCTTCTCAAGCCATCACTAACCACAGCAGTGTATGACTCTCTGACTTGATATCATCCTGCTTTTTGCCCCCAGTTTGTTTGAGGTGCAATCTGTCTTTATGCTCATGCTTACTAGCATACAGGAAAACAGATTACTTGATGTGAATGTCTGAAGACCCACCTGCCATCTGACCAAGAAGAGAGAAAGAGATGCACACATTCAGTTCCATTCTTACTCAATCATCAGCCTTTTTTTGTTCTGTTCCTTCCTTTCAACATGTTGCTTAGATGACAAATTGTTCAGGCCACATTTGTGGCAGTCATGTGCGTCTATAATGACATAAGTCAGTATTGATTTTATTTCAGTAACAGAAAATCCTCTGTTTTTTGCTGGAGAGAGTGGCCTTTCATACACACCACCTTGAAAAAAGAAAGGAAAAGGGAAGGACACAGTTTATGTCCTTGTCCCCTTTTTAATGTACACATCCACAGAAAACGAATTTGTCAATATACAGTTGGTAAAACATTATAAGTATTTCATACATGTTATGAAGTTATCCTTGTTGGATGTAACTTGAGATGGTTTGGAACATGCTTTTAAGAGAGTTAATTTTTAGTGATGTTTCTTCTGAGTGCTTTTTAAGATGCTTTCTAGAAAATATATTAGAGGCATGACTACTGCTAATATTTCACAGCATGAGGCAAGGCCATTGCCTTCCCATTTATAGTAACTTTTGTTCTTTGGAGGTCTATAAATTATGAAGCCAAAAAAGGAAATATGAACTTTAATGAATACTCTGTCCCGGAAGCTCAAAGAGAGAAATTTCAGTGCAAGAAGAGTACAGGAGCTAAGGAAAAAGAAGAAAAAAAAAAAAAAGTTATCTGGCATTGCTTAACTTACCTCTGCATTAGATCCCTTTCAGGAGGAAACCAGTTACATATGTGCCAGGATTAGGGCAAACATTGCAATTGTGAAGAACGGAGAATTTGAGTGAGGGAGTCACACAACAAGACAATCAAAGTGAGAAGATTTTTCACCAGATTACTTCAGGAGCATTTAAAAATGCTTGAAACACCTAATCCAGCCATACACTAGTGCCTTGGCTCAAACCAGGACAGCTAGGATGGAAAGAATGTATGAGTCCAGGAAGAAAGTTTGTGTGTAGGTCTTAGTTCCTATAGCGCTTTTTCTGAAAACTCAGGCCTCTCCATCCACCCTGCAGCAGCCTTGCGTGTAGGAGGAGGAATTGGACTTCTAATGTAGGGTGCCTGTCAGAGCTACTTCAGCAGGGACACAGGATTGCTTGCTACCTGTACTGTATTTTACACTTGTCCCCGGGTCTCTGCATGCACCCTCCAAAGCACTGGCAGTGTCGATGACAGAAGAGGCAGCTGTGAAGCAGCCTTTTGTTGTGTCACCAATGGCCACTTTTGTATGGCTTTTTTGGAGGATGTTTGGATACAAGGGATCATAGCCCTAGGCATCTGTCCTTGAATAAAACATAAGCTATGCATACCACCTTCACTTTTTGTTTATACCTGCCATAAGAAGGAGGCTCAACATTCTCTTTTAATAATTTAGGACAAAGAGCTAACAGAGAGCTCCAAAACTGCAGGAAAAAAGTCTTTGAATTTAAATGGCTGAATAAAAATAGGCTTTTAATACAGTAGAGGCAGCCACCAGAAATGTGTTTTCTGTTTGCCACTTGATCAACCAACTTTTAACACTGCTGCCACTGCCTCACAGTTTCCTGCAAGCAGGTGATGGGGGATCCTTTCCACCTCCTTCTGCTGGTGGCACCACAAAGGCCAGCAATGCCCTGCACAGATGTGCCCTGCCTGCCCACGGTTGATGCTTAACAGCAGTACTTGAATTCCCTCCCCACCTAAAGTGTGTTCTCGTTATTTTCAATCCCCATGTTAAATCACTTGAGGTTAACTCAGGTAAAGAAGCAAAAGAAACAGAAAGCTAGCTTAGTTTGTTCAAAGCCAAGCAGACAGTGACAGGGCAGAAGCTGTGAATAGATTCCAAGCCTTCTTACTCTTATTCCCATGTCTGGTGCTCCAGACCTTGTTGCTTAAACAGACAAAAAAAATGTTGGAAGCCCCTCTTCTACACTGTCCTCTCTCCCTCCTCCTCTCCCCTCCCTTCTTTCCTCCACTGTATCTTCTGTCCTATATGCTCAAAGTGAAACTTCCATACAAACTGTCCCTGCATATATGAGATGTTGAATGTGTTTCTACATGAAGGGGATGCTGTCTGATGTGCTGAAAGTGTGGACGTCTTTTTCTGTCTTCTGCCAAAGTTCAAATGGATTACCTTGCCCAAAGCAAAGGACATTCCTGTCACTCTATTTCCTCTCCTAGGGAAGACAGATGATCTCAGAGGTCTTTTCCAGCCTCAATAATTCTGTGATTCTGTGATTTTTTGAAGTTTAATTCAATGACATCCATGCAATAGATTGTGATTAGTGGAAGTAAAGATATGAAAAGAAATTAAACAGTTCTTATGCAGCTGTCTTGTTGGCACAATATTAAAGTAGCTGATTATGGGCACTTAACAGAAGGAAATGAGAATTTTGATCAGTGAGCACAGAAGAAAATATGCAATCTACAGCCTGATGAGAATGTAATTCCACACTTTTCTGAAAAGAACACAGAGCCATTACACTGGCATATTTTTATGTGGATTGAAGATGCTTTCATAACTATATGTAAGATTTCCTTTTGGTTTAACTTGTATTGGAAGAGGTCATGAGGTTCTGCAATGCATGTCCTGCCCCACAGAATGAACTTGAGCTGCAAGTACAGTTGCTGGGCTTATCAAAAGGTGATGAGAGAGAGAGACACAGATTGAAACTACACATTTGAACAAGTATCATTGCTCTTGCCTTGATGTCTTGATATGCTTCTCACAGCCTGACCCCCAATAGGGCCATCTGTGATCTTTGCAGCTGGTGAAATGGCCTTTTTCACAAAACAGCTTGTTGTTTTTTTTAAAAAATATTGTTCTAAAACCTCCTTTGTTTTGGTTTCTATCCCCTTGTTTGCTTTCTCTCTGCCTGGCTAATAGTTTACTTTAAGAGGAAACACAGAGAAACATGCCAGTGTGTCAGCCCTGTTTCTGGCTGTAAACCCTGGCTGCTTTTTTGCAGAACTATTCCCTAGCTTCATTTTGTATTTATAGAGCTGAAGCTTCACAGTAGCCATACTTTACAACAATAGAGAGTTAAGGGCTCAAACATTACATAATTTCAATTAAAGAGGATAACGGATGTTGGATCTAAACAAAGATATCCTCTATGTAGCTCTGTCTTGCATTGTGGATGTGTCATCTCTTGCTGGCTGAGCAGAGTTTAGTAGGAAATAAAATTTCAGAAATCCTCTGTGAGCAGAAAGCAGTACAGTGCACCTGCGGGGATGGTGGGGGAGGAAGCAAATTCAGTAGATATTTCAGCTTACTCTCAGCTCACTATAAGTAAAAATTTAAGGTGTCTTTAGCTAAGCTTCCAGCTTCACCTAAAATTGGTATCACCATTCCAATGTACTAAGTAATGATTAAGGTATAATGTTGGTGAGGTTCTTTGAATTAAAATTAAAGGTTGGGCCAGATGATCTTTCAAGGTCCTTGGCTCAAAACCAACCTGGGCTGTTCTATGTTTTTTATTAAAATAGAGGGGAAAAAATATTATTTTTTTATATTATTATTATACTGATCAGGAAGAAAAGAGGAAGAGAGAAGTTCAAGGTACTCATTGACTTTTTTTTTTTTAAGTAGAAAAATTTCTGTTCATATCAGGTCATGCACAATAGGAGAAAACAGAAAAAGACACGTTGACTCTGCTGAGGAAAGATACTGCTGTACTGTGCTAAACACAGTGTGGTTATGAACCCCACCTAGCTGCACATAGCTACATGTAGGTCATACTTTGGTTCAGTGGACCCAGAAACTGAATCTCATCCATTATGTAAGACATGAAGGCATCTGGTAGAAAATAAACAGAAAGGACATAAATACCTTTGGAAAGTATCTTGGACTGCACACTAGCTAGATGTCTCAAGACAAAACAGTACTTACTGCTGGGCTCCCAAATGCCATGGTTAAAAAAGAGTGTGTCCAGCATAATAATGTTGAACTCGGGATCTTTTGCTCTTTGCCTATGCAATTCAGTGTTTGCTGTTTGGCAGCATCTATAAAGGAGGGAAACATGATCCATGGTTCTGGAAACACGGTGTCTTGGAGCTGTAAGGGCTGTGTGTGTGGCAGCTGCTGAAACAAAGGCACAGACATAGCCCCCACTGCAACTTAGCACAAAATTAAAACCAGATAAAATCTCCTTCCCCAAACAATGTTAACAACATAGTTAAGAGATGGAATCTCACTATGGCCTTTCTACCTTTGGGGTGTGCAACATACTGTATTTGTATGGAAATTAAAAACCCATGGGGTGTTTGGGGTTAAATTTTTCAGTTCTGTGGTGTTTCAGCAGTTAGTGTGTTCTACTGCAAAGGAGAGGAAATAAGGGTACATACTTCCTCTCAGTTTTGAGATCCATTACAGTGCAGCTCATTTGGTTTATATTTTTTGTTTGTGTTGGTCATTTTTCTTTCTGACTTTGTTTTTCCTATTGTAGTGAAAGAGCCAGCTAGGATATAATAACTGTTAGTTTCTGAGGTAGTTACTGGTGTCTTACTATGGTATAATGGAGCTAGTTCTGCTGCAGGAAACTTAGGGAACTTTTCCTTAAAGCTGTCAGCTGCAGTCTGCCTGTATATTTTTGCTTGCTGGTAAATTGTCTCTTGAGACCAAAGCTGTTATAAGGCTTCCAAAGAAGAGATGCAGACAGAGCAGCAAACTTGTTCTGCAGATGGATTGCTTTGACCCTTGGTGACAGTGATGATAGTGCTGGCCATTTGTCATGCCTAATGCCCCTCTTCAGAAACTTTGCAAAACCCATCTAATCTTATAAATTGCTACTGAGCCCTCCAGATAGCCAAGCAGCTACAAGGAAAGAAACAGCATGAAAAACAGAGCAGGCTCAGGTCACTGCCTAAACCTGAAAGTTTCCCATTGCAGCTGTCTTGAGTGAAGGCATAAAAATGTTCCGATTAGGTATTTCTAGTCCCCATATTTCAAAAATAGCTTGTAAGACTGCTCATATACTAGAAACCATAAATACAGATTTTGAGACTTGAATGAGAATTAGAAAGTGTAAAGAATTCTGGGAAGAATTAGGAACTCAATTCAGAATAATAATAAAAATATTTGCAACAGACACAGGCTTTTTAAAAAATCAAGCTAGTTTGAGAACATTTTCTTTTTTATTTATTTTCCTATTGTGTCACCGACATCAGAACCTTTATATTCCACAAAACTTATTTAAACAGTAAGGGAAAAAAGTATGCAGCAGACACAAATTAAAATACACTAATTCTTAACCAAGTCCTGTGTCCTCATAACCTTACTGAGTATTATTTGTTTCTAATAAAACCAACAACTCAGAAGACCAATCTCCATACTGTATTGCTGAGTGAAAAATTTCTGATATTTAATATAAATCAAATAAAGAACTTTTGTGCCTATGTATATTATTGCATAATCATGTCAATACACGCAACTATATTAATACACAATACATAATTCTTCAAAGACATGTAAACTTAAGGATCAGAATCTGGACTTTTTTTTTTTTTTTTCATTCCTTTCCTGTTATCTCCTTACCTTCTCCCTTCTTGCCCTCAGAAAAAGGATAAAACCCAGAATAGAACTGCTAGTAAAATACTGGTTCATTATACATAAACCAGCAATGACTCTTGAATGCCCACAGGATAGAACAAGACACCTGAACTACACTTCTGTCATGACAACATAAACGTATTTTTGAGAAAAGTCTGTTGTCAGCTAGCTAACTCCTCCTTTCCCTTTCTGTAGGAGACCTCTTGGAAATGGGTATTTTTTCCTGCCCTTTTCTTAGAGTGCTAAATGCATTCACTCTATGTGCCTGGTATTGCTGGTGCCTGACTGCCTGATAACCCTGGGAGCCAAAGTAATGTCTAATTTGGTACAACCATTTTGTGTACATATGTCTATATGAGGAATACAGTAGAAGATCCTAATGTTGAGCAAGAGGAAGAAAACCTAAGTGGAAGGATCGGCTGGGATACTTGGGGTAACATGTCAAACAGCACATTTCATCCTATTACGAGCACTAGCCATCATCGCATCTGTTTCATGTTACGTGAGATGGACGAGCAGCTGCACAGCCCACACAACAGCCCCTGGCTGCGTCTCACCATCAGGACAAGGATCAAAATTGAACTGTGGCTTGCACAGTAATAGAACTCATGGAAAGAGGAAAAAGACTACTCGCCATGTGTTTGCGTAAAAGAAAGCTGTAAGGGATATTTACCTGGAGAACTTAAATAATATAAGTTGCACGTCAAATCAGCAAATAATTTTTTTTGTGTTTATTTGCTTGCCATTTCCCTTACCTTCATTTTCAGAGCTTTTAGGACAGCCTTGCAAGCTGGAAATTTTTTTTGCCTTTGTGTTTATTCTCATTTTATTGTAGATAGTCCAAACTGAAAAAAATCCACACAGGTCTGAAACGAGTAACACACAGGTAACACTACACTTCTGGCAACAGTTTTGTATTTTGCTTCCTGAATCAGCCAACAACTACTGTTTCAAATTTTCTACGCAACATCTTTTACTATCAGCTGGAAAACGGAAAGTGATGCAGAAGAATAAGCAGAGAAACTTTGCCTTTCATAAATTTGTGCTATTCAATATCTACTTAGCATTCTGTAAGCAATGTCAAAAGAATAAGATGCTTTTTAAGAAAAAAATTTTCTTCCATCTTTAGCTTTTGTGACTGATTGTGGGTTGAGCTAGAAAATAAAAAGATTGAATATTTTCTATGTTGCAAATAGAGTTGAATTTACATTATTTTTTTAGTCCAGATCTCAATTCTACCACACCTAGGAACTAAAGGAAGAATCTATGGGGAAAAAAACCCAACATTCTTGTCATGTTTATTTTGACATCTTATTCAAGACTATGCATTAAGTGTGCAGAACTACAACAAAGAAGAGCTGATCTCCATATTTTCTTATTTTGTTCAACTTCATTAGGTAACCAGTGTCACCGAAACTTTCATTTTAAGAGATTCCTTAAACAGAAAGGTTGCTGCAAACAACAGATAGTTGTTACCAATCACTTATATTTCCTCTTCTGCTACAGAAAATATGACAGACATTTCTTCCTATACTGAAAAAGCAACAGCTGGGCTTTGAAGAAGAAAGCAAGCAGAAAACAGTCACTGTGCACTTTTCTATGCATGAATATTTTATTTTAATTCTTTACTAGCAGTAGTTGAGTAAATTTGGACAAAAAAAATAAAAATCAGGAACAGCTGCCTTCAAGAACAGACTGTTCTTACATGTATTGTAGCAGCATGCTTTTAAAGCACAGGAAAACAAGGATTTTTTCAGATTGGTAAAGTCAGATAAGCACTATGCAAAAGTTTTGTGCTGAGCTGCAACCCATTGCGGTGGGTCAACAGTCAGTGTTATAATGTGTTGTTCTTGAGTGGAGGCCCCTATTGTGAAAGGTTGACTGAGAAGGCTACAGATTTTGCAGTATGTTTGGCAGTGCCTGAAACACCAGACCCTTTTGGAACATTCTGCCAGGAAATGCAGCATTTTATTTTGGATTAGAGATAGAGTATGAATAGCCTGCCAGGCAAGCAAGGAGCAGTTTTTTGAAGTATCTTGAAAGAATCAAGGTAGGAGACTTCGCTTGAATAAGTGTCCTGGAAGAATATTTTATAAGGGAGTGTGAAGATTTGAGGCAGAAGTAAAAAATTAATGATTGGCAGGACTGATTGTACTGCTATAAGCAAATGTTTCTTTGAAACAAGCAGGATGATGTCTTTTCATCCTATAAAGATGACATACATCGTTCTGATGCACCTGTAATTCAAGAGGCAAAATGCCTGTCCAGATGTGTACTTAGTAATGATGGGTAGCTTACACCTCAGACTTTCATGCAAGTTGGCTGAGCAGCTTTGTGGTCTCTTGAAGAAATACTTTAATACATCATAAATCTTAAAATAATAGCTAAGTTATAAAAGCCCACATGTAGCCATCCTGTAAAATGCAGCTGCTAATCAGGGGTTAATGTGCTAGTAGGGTCCCAGTGGTTTCCTTCTTGTGAGTCACTAATGACAGTCCTCTGTGCACCAAACACGCTGGAATGCATTATGCAGGTGCCAGTCACTGGAAAGCTGCTTTGCATATAATGAACTCTGTTTTCCAGGCCAGAGGTTGAAAAGTATTTAGTATTCAGAATAAAATGTATTTTAGTGATATGTCAGCTCTATTGACTACACTGTGCAGAAAGGAAGTACTTAATCCTATGCTATATAGAAATTCCTTTCTTAAATTATTTTCCTTTCTCCTTTCCATAACCTCTTCTCTTGAGTGTTTTCTGAGTGAATAGTTATTGCTAATGTCTGCTTGGTTTGTGCTGTCATAGTAGATTAGTAATGTCAATGAACTAGACTGGTTTGGTTTTTCCATCTACTGAATGAATCATCCATGCTGAATACTATGAGTTATCCCTGTATCCCAGGGGAATGGGTGAGATGTGGAGGAAATTAATTTTTCTTGACAATTCTGTGTGTTGACCTGCACCAGGTGTAACTTCAACCTGAGGAAAAAAAAACAACTATGTAGTTTCTCCAAATTCTGAGCATGATAGAAGGAATCTGAACAGTGGGAATTCAGCTGAGGTGCAGAGGACAGTCTGCCTATAAGAGTGGGGGAATATGTGTGGAGGGAAACTTTACCAATGAGAGACACATCTGGGGAAATGTTCAGTAGCACAGAGGTTGCCTGAGTTTCTGTTCTGGCTGACATCTAAACCTTCTGTATGGTTTAAGAATGACATTATGTGTTTTCTAGCAAAACATCTCATGCTTTCTAACAGCCTATCCTTAAAAGGAAAATTCAGGGCTAAGCATCCTCAGACCTTCCCTTCTACTCCTTTTGCTCCCTTTTCCAAACTGAGAGCCAGACTTTTTGTCAGTGTTTTTTGATGCTCTGCCCTAGCCACACTTTCATTTTGAAACATCCTCATCCTTAGGTTTTACTCTGTCAGGTTTAGGTAACTATTTCTTCTATTATTGCTAAGCTGTAAATTAAATTTTCCCTTTACTTTTTTTTTTTTTTTTAATATCTCAAAAAATTGTATGAGAAAGATTTGGATTCCCTCTCCTATCTTATCTATATTTTTCATTGGGTTTGATCCAGGAACATTACTGCCTCTCTTGATCTTGATCTTGTCAGAATACAAAATACTCTTCATTTTGTGAAAATTAACAATTCAGGAGCACTGCTCCACATTTTCTATGTGATAGAAGCCTGCATCTGAAGAAATATTTTCTATCTCAAGAAGCAGTTATCTAAAGAAATGGATTATATGGTATCTTGTCTAGGAAATTAGATTAAGACCTTCCCTAGTAGTTTTGTTTATTGTCAAAGCCTGCATTTTTTTTTTAAATTGAAAAATACCACCCTTGCCATAAGGTTCAGCCCACTAAACTCATTCCAAGCGTGTTGAGTGTGAACAGAGTGTTTCTGAAGCTTAAACAGAGCATGACCAAGCTGAGCACTTGAGGAAAAAAACACTCTGACTGATGACAAATCTAGTTTCTTGGTACTTCTAATATTCTCAAATGCATACTCTTTATTCCTTCTAATGGTTTTGGTGTTTGGGAGAAATGGAGTTGTTGTAGCTTCCACTCTGGTACTTCTGACTATAACAGACACTAGACTGAATTCCTCCTTGTATAGCCACATTGATTTCTGTTGTCTGCAGTCAAGGTGCAAATTGTACCATTGGCAGCAGCATGGTGTTTGTTACAGATACCATTTTAGTTTATGTTCTTATCTTTGCTATGATAGTGAAGACAAGCTTAGTCTCCTTGATGCTGCAAGACATCATTTTATCAGAAAATGCAAAGTTGTAATACTCCAGGACAAATCCAAATCACGCACACACATATGTGCCCCTTTCCTCCTCAAGGAAACAACCCCCAACACACAATTCTTTAACCTGTACCTGTGCTGTGAAAAATAAATCCCAAGGGCAGAGATCTTACAGTGCCTTTGATTCTACAGAATGCGAAGACTGCTGCCAATTAGTATGTGGGCAAATGACCTCTGCTTTATTAGCCAACAAGAAGCGGCTTGTTTATGGACTCAGAAATATATAAAGCATCTAGCCTTATGTCCAGAACAAAATAAAACTTAAAAAAATTGGACATTTACAAAATAGCCATTAATAATAATGATTATAAGTATTCTAACAAAATTCTGTCCCAGATTATGATGGAGAACAAAGACCAATACAGTTGGAGATACTGGGGTGAGGGGAAGGGATTAGAAAAAAAATCAAAGGAGCTGATGGAGAAAAATTAAAGAAACACTTTTAAACAGGATAAGGGAAAAAGCAGGAAAGGCCTGGAAAGCTAGAGGTAAGTAAGAGAAGTAAGAGACTTTAACTTCCATGACCAGAGGAGTTACCCACCTTTGACTACTCAGCCTGCTTCCAACTTGTGGATGCCTAAGCTCCAATTGCTTTGCAGTAATTCTTTTCCAAGAGCTACAGTCATCCTACAGTCTGACCAAATTTTTCCTTAGATGTCTGCAGGCACTCCCAGAGAGCCTGTCCACAGACTTTTTCACAGTTTTCTGTACAGTATGCAAGAAAAAACAGCACAGGCATAGCCTTTGTGTCAATAGGTGTGTGTCAATAGCCTCTGTATGGCTGCAGCCCACTTGAGAAATTCTCCAAACTCTGATCACAGAAAGGATTTTAACAAAAAAAATAAATAAATCCCAAAGGGTATAAAGAAAAGCAGTGATACAGTTGCAACTCCCAGTCTTTTTTATTTATTTTTTTTAAATGCCAATTGCACTGTCTCCCAAAGTCATGGAATTTCCCAAAGGAACTCCAGTGAGATTGGGTGGGCAAAATGGGAACCTTTTTAAGATTCAGACATTTTATTAATTAATATGAAGAGAGAAACAAGAACAGCAGTTTTGACAACAAATTTGGACTGCAACAATTTAGTTCTTCCCTGATGTCACTGGTGCAGTTTAAAGGTCCATTAGCTTGCTTTCCTACAAGATTCCTGTTAAGATTTTTAAATATTATAACATCCTGAATATATTTCAGTTTTATTGACTCACTTTAGAAACTCTAATTTTTTATTGTAATGCTACTTCTTTTTCAAACAGATTAATGTTTAGCATCCATCAGAATCAGGTCTAATGAAGTGTCATTTGCCAGTTTATTACATGTTAACATACCAGCCAATTAAGACCTTTTTTCTGGTTTGGCCTCAGCATCCTAAAGGTCTAAGGAAGACAGTCTAGGTGCAAAATCATGGCATCTTGGCAAGTAGCAGAACTCCCCATGTCTTCAGCAAGACCAGCACACCACCCCAGCTGTTGTACCCTAAGCAGACAAACCTTCAAAGAACCACCAAAGATAAATAGTTGTGAGCAAAGAATGCTTCATTCTCCAGTTCATCAACCAATGTGTGTAGGAGAGGGAAAGAAAGGCAGACAGAACAGTGTTTGGGACTTGCTGAACAATGTTAGTCTTAAAAAAGCATCATAATTAGAGGATGGGAAAACTTTTTGGAGTGGAATATACGCTGACCTCTTTGAACCCATCACATCCTTGTGAGTAAGCTCAGAATATGTGGGATAAAAGAATGGATACTGAGATGGATTAAGAACTGGCTACACAACAGAACCCAAAGAGTGGTGGTCAATGGTGTAGAGTCCAGCTGGAGACCTGTAACTAGTGGAGTCCCTCAGGGATCAGTGCTGGGTCCAGTCCTGTTCAACTTCTTTATCAATGACCTTGATGACAGGACAGAGTGTCTTCTCCTCAAGTTTGCTGATGACATGAAGCTGGGACGATTGGTTGATTCACCTGAAGGCTGTGCAGCCATTCAGCAAGATTTGGACAGGCTGGAGAGCTGGGCAAAGAGGAACCTAATGAGGTTCAACAAGAGCAAAGGCAGAGTCTTGCATCTGGAAAAGTACAACAAAATGTACCAGTACAGGCTAGGAGGTGATCTGCTAGGGAGCAACTCTATGGAGAAGGACCTTGGAG
Organism: Chaetura pelagica; assembly: GCF_000747805.2. Taxonomy (NCBI): domain Eukaryota; kingdom Metazoa; phylum Chordata; class Aves; order Apodiformes; family Apodidae; genus Chaetura; species Chaetura pelagica. The sequence continues at coordinate 2,830,585 of NW_009953920.1, forward strand.
TCCTGGCAGACAAGAAGTTATCCATGGGACAGCAACATGCCCCCAGTGGTATATTGGGGTGCATTAAGAAGAGTGTCTCCAGAAGATAGAGGGAGGTTCTCCTCCCCCTCTACTCGGCCCTGGTGAGATCTCACTTGGGAGTATTGTTCTGGCCTCCCCAGTTCAAGAGGGACAGGGATCTACTTGAGAGAGTCCAACAAAGACTGTGGGGATGATTAAGGGACTGGAACACTTGTTTTATGAGAAAAGGCTATGAGACCTGGGGCTTTTCAGTCTAGAGAGGAGAAGACTGAGGGGGGATCTAACTGATGTCTATAAATGCATGAGGGCTGGGCATCAAGAAGGCAAGGACAAGCTCTTTTCACTTGTGCCCTGTCATAGGATGAGGGGCAATGGATTCAAACTCGAGCACAGGAAGTTCCACCTCAACATGAAGAAGAACTTTACTGTGAGGGTTACAGAGCACTGGAACAGGCTCCCCAGACAGGCCTGTCTCCTTCTCTGGAGACTTTCAAGACCTTTCTGGATGCCTTTCTGTGTGATCTGCTCTAGTGTTTTTTTTGGTCCTGCTCTGGCAGGGGGTTGGACTCAATGATCTTCAGAGGTCCCTTCCAACCCCTAATATTCTGTGATTCTGTGATTCTGTGTTGTCTTTGCCAGCAGACATGAGCATGAAAGCTAGCAGTCTTTTCTATTTTCAGTAATTCATAAAGAATAATCCAAATAATATGTCAGCTCTTAATTATATGATTCATCCAATTATAGATAAAATAATAGCATAATGAGATTTGTGCCAAAGGAAAAAGAGCTGCTGTGTTGAAGCACAGCTTCTTTGTTGTCTGAAGTTTTGGAGATGACCTACAGTAATAGACATGGACACATCCTTAGGATAGTTTCATGTAATTGTATGAAACTACAAAAAGGGAAGCTAAACCATCTTTTTATTGCTGGTAATAAATATCAGTGAGTGTATTAAGAACAGTCAAACCAGCATCCAAAGATCAACTGAGTCTAATTTTTCCTGCTTTTCACTGAATTGCTCATAGTAGATTTGTGAAAGCACACAGTAAAATCATGTTGCACATTATTCTATTTGTTTGTAATGCATCCGATCACAGATCAACACCCTATTCCCTGTGTTGCCCTACTTATAAACATAGTTTCTAGATTGTTTCTTCTGCATATGAAACCAGGAAAGTGACATTAAGCTAGTTATGCAAGCTGAGATATGGTGGTGAGAGGCTGTTCCAGCAGTCTGAAATGGTAATGCTTGTTATATTACAGGAATATGAAGAAAGATCAGGCAGTGGCCAGCCAATATCTGTGAAATCACAGCTGAATTATTAGAATCCTGTACTTGAACCCAAAACTTACATTGAAGTGAATTACTTCCACAGTATAAATTAAATAAAGCTGTTCCCCGTATGAGACGACTTTGGGGACAGGATTGCAAGATTTCTTTTATTCACAGGTTTTTCAGCATTTAGCCAGTGCTATTGGGAAAGTCATTGCCCCTCTGAGTGTATTAGGTTACCCATACTGGGAGGAGATTGGTTTCCTTTTCAAAATTATTTGATTATAAAAATAAAGAGAGAAGTAGTGGTATTGACAATGTTTCTAAAACCTAATGTACTTTTTTTTGTTTCCTGTAGTTCTGATTCTCCAGCACATGAAAAAGACCATGTTCTCTAAATCTTTCTTTCCTCAGTCACATAGCAATTTTGACTGCAAGAAAAATAGACTTTACTTAAAGATACTGTTCGGTGTGAGTTTTTGTGGCAAATCTTACTTTTGCTTACTTAGTCATTCTAGCCCGTGTTTTTCATCCATTTTACTATGTGTGCCTGATTCTAAACAGCACAAAGATGGAAAAAGGGAAAGTAGGTTACCTATAATCCCTTTTTCTTCTTCTTCCTTTTTGTGTTTACAAAACCAGTGTTTTAACTGGGTATCCCTCCAGACAGGTATTAGTTGTTGCAAACTGGTAACAGGTAACTTAAGCTGGAAAAATTGTTGGAACATTTAGATAGTATTATTTAAAGTACATTAAAGTAAATATGATGTAAGCTTACTCTAACCAGTTATTCATATGTCTCTTTATGTCCTTGCTTTTCATTATGTGTGACAATATTTATAGACTGTGCTTCTGCCATTAGGCTCTGGAGCATTGTTTTGCCAGCTATAATACAAACATAATGTTGTTGATTTTTACATTTTCTCTTTTTTTTTTTTTTTTTTTTTTTTTTTTTTTTTTGGCAAAATGTGAGGATAAACAAACAGAAAAGGTCAAAAGATAAATCACAGTTGCTGAAGGGACCTCCAAGACTTTACAAGCTTTTCTACTTACCATTTACCTCCTCAGCTCTGCCTTCTTTTGCCAAAAATGATAATTTGCTGATTTCTTTTTTTTTTTTTTTTTTTTTCTGTTGCTGTGTGTTTATGTTTTCCTTTATAGGCTATTATTTTGTATGACAACATCCTGCAAGGAAAAGTAAAATGGTAGCATTGGTGCCCCACCCAGCCTCCACCACTGCAAATTCAGTAAAAACTCAATACACTTAATTGTGATTTTTATCTGCTAGCTTCCCTCTATTATATTTTTTTCCTGAAGGCAATTGCCTTTTTAAAAATACAGTTTCCTTAGATTATATAGAGTAAATTAGTTGGGTTTGCTTTACTAATTGGGAGACTTATATTGCTTATCATATGTTTGGCTTGTTTATTTCTTTTAGCAAATATGGCCAAAACTTTCTGGATATTTGTGACACCTTTCCTGGTTATTTTCTATATTTGCTACCTCTGCAGTGACAGTATTTCCTACTCTTTCAGAGTCCAAACCCAGTAATTTTAAAAAGAATAATGCATACATTCACACCTGTGAAATACCAATTGGTAATACCTGTTTCTGTGACTGTGCTGCCATTATACCCATTATGTGGATGGTATCTAGCAAAGGGAAGGAAGAAAAAGCACCGGCAAATTAGTCACTGTTACCAAATTATGATTGGGCATATCAAGGTGATTTTGAAAGCGAAAATGTCTCTGCTTTCACCTGCAGATTATTTTTATTTATTTATTTATTTATTTAGGCAGGGAGGCAGGTGTTGTGCAAGATTTGAGAGATTTAAAAGTTAAAAAATACAAGCCTGCTACAAGGCATGACTTATATCAACAGGAAAGGCAATTCAGTCAGTGGATACAGTGGATTCAGTCCTTTGACCTTGCCAAGCTATCCCCTGTGTCAAAATGGAGACAGTTCTGAATGTGAAGGTAACAGATGAATCCTATGACTCCTATGTCATTCCAGATGACTGGAATGTTGAAATGGAAGGATACAGGCTCTTTACGGAAGACAGAAAGTGGAGACAAGGAGGGGATGTCACATCAGTGAACAGCTGGAGTGCATGGAGTCCCATGGACTTGTACACCTTCTGGTTTCTTACATGGTCTCAACCATGAGTATTTTTGAATTGGGCAGTGTGGTTTAAATACTTCGCCAGTGAAAAACTAAGGCAAAAAAGTCATTGAGTACCTCATCCTTCTCCATATTCCAGGAAACCAGAGATCCTGTTTCCTTCTGGAGAGGGCCCATATCTTCCCTAGTCTTCTTTTTCATCACTGACATACCTGTAGAAGCTTGTTGCCCTTGATATCCCTGGCAAGATTTAATTTGATTAGAGCTTTAGCTTTCCTAAACTCATCCCTGGCTGCACAGACAATTTCTCTGCATTCCTCACAGGCTACCTGTCCATGTTTCCAGCCTCTATAGACTTCCTTTTTCCGTTTGAATTTGTCTAGGAGCTCCTTGCAGGCATCCTGGCGATATGTCTTACTTCCTCTATCTGGAGATGCATTGCTCCTGAGCTTGGAGGAGGTGATCCTTGAATATTAACCAGCTTTCCTGGACTCCTCTTCCCTCCAGAGCTTTATTCCATGGTATTCTATGAAGTAGACCTCTGAAGAGGCCAAAGTCTGCCGTCTTGAAGTCCACTGTAGTGAGCTTGCTGTATGCCGTCCTCACTGTCATAAGGATCTTGAACTCCACCATCTCATGTTTATAGCATTCTCTTTATCTTTTATAGTATCCTTCAGCATAACTATTCAGGAATGGAATTATTATGAAATCAACTTTTAGAGAATTTCACATAATTAATTTTAAACCTGTTTATGGTAGATATTTTTTACAATGAGGGTGATGAAACATTGGAACGCATTGCCCAGGGAGGTTGTAGGTTGTAGGTGCCCCATCCCTGGTCAGGGTGGATGGGGCTTTGAGCAACTTGTTGTAGTTGAAGATGTCCCTGGTCTTTGCAGAGGGTTTACACTAGATGACCTTTAAAAGATCCCTTCCAACCCAAACCATTCTATGATTTTATGATTATACAGTATTATTTTTGTCATTATTAAAGTACAAGTAATTAATCCTAAAGAAGGATACCAGCAATAATGCCATAGTTTAATGCTAACATTTTTGCACGATTAAACAACATTCCAAGTCCTTTTTTTTTTCCAAGATTGAAAAAGTAAAGTTAATTATTGCTGCATTTTTTTACTTCATATCATTCCTAAGAAGCTACAACTGTTTGCTGTAATTCCATTTCATTAATTCTAGATGCAGAATCAAATGAAGTAGAGGAATTCCACCCTGTCACTACTTTGAACTAGTTGCTTGTTGCCATGATTACTTAGTATATTTTAAATCACTGTCTTAAAATGTCTCAGAAAATCTACAAGAGTGCACTAATAGATCAGCATATGCAACAAAAGAGTCAGTTGAGAGTTTAATGGGCCATTAAAACAAACCTTTAGGAACAAAACCCAGCTGCAAAAAATAGATGCAGGCTGTCCTCTGGCAAAAGCTCAAAACTGCCTGTTCTAGTTCCCTACAGGAGACAGCAATGATACCAAAGCAACTGGAAAGGCAGAATAAAGGTCTTTGCGCCATTTATTGTCATGTTGTATCTTTGTGATTACTACGTGCTTTTCAGTTTCTGTCCAAGGCTGTCTACAGTTTAGTGTCCAATAAATGGAGACACTTAAAAAAGGTAACTGAAAGGCTCCTCGACTCATGTTCTCTGTTCTTGTCTCTGGAAAAATTATATTTTGCAGACAATCTAGCCAGATGATTCTTACAGGTACAGGAAAAAAGGAAGAGCAAGGTCTAATACCGAACACTACTCTTGGACAAGTAGAAAAGAGAGTCCTTTTGGAGTAATCTACTTGACTCTGTGTTTCGATATATATTTTACATTTCCCTCCACATGATTCTGCCATAGTTCAGTATACCAGGTATACTGTTCTCACCTTTGGATACAGGGTACTTAATTAGATACTGTCTTTGCTGATTAGAATCATCAGCTGTGACATAGAATCACAAAATCATAGAACAGTTTGGCTTGGAAGGGACCTTCAGATATCAACTAATGCCCTGCCATGGGAAATAACATCATTCACTAGATCAGGTTGATCAAAGCCATATCCAGGACTGCATCTTGGTTGCAGTCTCTGGGGAGATGTGATATATAGGTAATCTTACATCAACTTTGTTTACAATGTATAAGAAAAACTTGTTCCAAGCTAGAATTGACTAAGCCGATCTAGTAAAATTATGTTAAAAATGCAATGAAGAAAAGACATATTCTGGTTTTATTCTAATTATCTCTAAATCTGTTTAGCTTGCTAACTCAAAATAAAGCCCAAGTGTGTCACTTTAACTGCCATTTTAACTCAAGTTTATCTTGCTGAATATCACATAGTTTTTCCCATTTATTATTTTTTTTAAATGATTATTATAATACTCCTGGCCTACACTGTAGGTGTGCCAGATTTTAAATATTTATTAAAATAATACCAGCTGAATCACTTGCTACTATGACAGGCATAATAGCATGTACCATTACTATAAATATATGCATAAAACTCCTTAAATTAAAAAGTTCCCCTTGATGAAAAAAAGGTTTTGAAAATCATTCAAATTGTTCCATTTCAAATACTGAAATTTTAGAAGGGCATTTCATCTACTGCATGTAATTGAAATACTATACAAGGTGAAGAGAAATATTTAACGCAAAGGGGTCTGTGAAGAGTTTCACTGAAATCATAAAGACACAATAATATGAGGCACACACAAGGATGCTACTTAACCAAAACAAATGCTGTTCAGATGTGGTGGGTGAATAATATCTCATGATGTTCACATTTCTTGTATTTAAATTGCTTTGTTAGTTTAATAATGTGAATTATTAAAGATGGGGGAAAAATAATCTTGCAAATCTGCAAGTTCCATACCTCACAATATATTTAAAAGAGGAAATAATTCTACTATGCAAAATGTGTACGCTACAAAATAAGATCATTACACATGATATATTTTGAAAGCTGTACTGTGGAATTGTTTCAAGGTAGAATATTTCCAAGTTTGTGAAGGTCAGCTTCATAGTGCCGAGTTTTCTTATTTCTCTGCTCATGCACACACATTTTCACACCGTAGGTCAGATCCCACGAGTGAGTTAGGCAACCAGCTTAAGAACTTAAGCATAAAGTACTCTCATCACTTTTTGTAATATCTCTGCTACCTCTTCCCACTAGGTCCTTGGAGAAGGTTCCCTGGGACTCTTGGGGGAAAAAAAATAATTACTTAAAGGTGAGAATTTTGAATGCTTAGTCCACAGGGCATTTATCTTCAGTATTTGTTTGGTGGGTCAGTGAGTCTTGAGAACACATTGACCTTGAGAAGTACATTCCTGACTGCAGAGGCTACTGCATATCTCACTGAAGAGGTCTGTCAGTCACACATGTATCTTGAATGTAGAGGCTCAGCATTTATAAGCAAGGCATAAAACTGTGTAGAGCTGATGAAAATATCCAGTTGACTTCCTTAATGTCTGGATTCAGCCCTGTATGATAAGTTTCTACTGAAATCAGGAGAGTTTTTCTTAGGTTGTGAAATGAACAGAGCTGAAAACCACAAGGCAGAATTACTCACTGGGCACCATAGAGTGGCACTTGGGGCTAAAGGAAGTGGAAGGTTCTCCCCAGCTTTCGGTGAGTACAGTGCTGGGTCAAAAAAGTATGTTGGTGCTGGACAGAACTGTGAAACCTACTCACAAGTTTTCTTGCTGTGATGGCAGCTGAAAACTCCTACAGACTGTATGTTTTAATGTCAGGTTTGCTTTGCCTTCCCAAAAATCCTTCAGAAATCCTTCTGGAAAACCTTTAGGAAAATGTATTTGCCCTTTAGTGTCACCTGATACCTTTGCAGTAATCTTGCAGTGACCTTTCTCCCACTTAACTGGAATATTTAAACTGCCTGGACTACCACGTTGTATTGCTAAACAGGATTAAGTGAAGAAAAAAAGCACTTAACCTTGTTTACAGAAGTAAGATGTATGTCAGACTAGAGGATAAGACCCAATCTATAATAGAGTAGTCAGGTTTGTATGTACACAGTCTAGAGTTAAAAACAACTGTAAGCTCTCCTTAGAGTAATGCGCCTTCTGTGCTTTAAAGAGCATTCAGTGCTGAGGAGGGGAAGCATTCTCAGGGATTAACTGCTAAGGTGCTACAAAAATAGCTGTAACGAATATACAATTAATTTTTTAGGCATGCAGGCCTATATTGTATTTTTGAGCATTTTTGCAAATAAAACTTAAGGGAAAAATGCCTATTTTAAATAAAATCGAAGTATCATTTTAATTTTGTTTCCAAAAATATAGCATGATCCTTATGAATCCCTTCCAACATAAGATATTTTATATTCTATGAGGTTTTTAATTTAACTTATAGGTTTTTAAAGAAACAACCTAATTTTCAGCTGTAGTCTTGACTGATAAGCAAACAGTTTGCTGAGCAGGTAAATAAAAATACAAAAAAAAACCCCAAAGGAAAACTGCGTGTGAAAGGTATGAGATGCAGTTAGTAACATCACCACCTCACTACATAACTGTTAACTTGTCTCACAAGAGGAAAAATGTAAAATGTTTCCTTTTTTTTGTCTTGGGGAAAAAAAAAAAAAGAGAAGATCCTGCTTCTCCACATGTACAAGCATGCACACTTAGATGCACACACACACGAGTACACACACATATACAGGAACCCCTGTAAAATTTGAGGTTGTTCTTAAGGCTCTTACTTTTGCATAAACTCAGAAAATTGTGTGTGTCTTTTAATCATTTATAAAAATAATAACACTTATCTCTTAAAATTCATTTTGAGTACAGGATCATGCTTTCACACCTTTGTGTACAGGAACACATGCATGATGTGTAAGCAGAAAGAAAGCATGTGACAAGAAAATAATTAAGTTGCATTAGTAAGCTGAACTCCAGTGTATCTATTTATAGTAACAGTGGGGCATAAGCTAAATAGCATTATGCAGGTTTATGCAAATTCTTTAGGATGAAAGGGGAGCACAGCTGACAAGAAAACAAATACAGCATTGAAGGCCACCAGAAATCTGCCTTAATGTTGAGCGATGGTCTTACTAAAGGAATAGTATGCACAGCACAACACAACATTTTCCTTGTACTTGTAATAGCCAGTAGTTGTTATCTTGAAGAGGAGGGTAGCTCCATCTTGAAGGCTTAAACTCAAAATAGATCCAGTAACATATGTGCTGTTAATTTGACCTAATTAGTTGTTCCTATTTGCAGGGCTTACATGAAGAATCTCATTACATAGATTAAATATAAAATAGAAGGAATCGTGGCTCTTGCTGGGGATCAAGTGGAACAGCAGTTTAACATCTAACACGTGCCGTTTCTGAATACTCTGGTCTTTGCAAGGGAGTGTTGCAGGAGGTGAATCTCTAGTGTCTTCTGCGACTTAGCCTTTTGTAACACACTTATCTTTCTATTTGAAAAACATCTTAAGATTTTAATTTAAAATTCTGTGAGTTTGGGGGATTGTTTCCTTGAGTTTATAAAAAAAGAAGAATACTGTATCTGTGTTCACTTCAGTGATGAAGTGAAGTACTAATTGGCAAGGAACACAGGCTGGCTGTAGTATGCTATGTCTTGAAACTATTTTTAAGAGTCACAGTTACCACCAGAAAACACTAAAATTAATATAAAAGAGCATTTTTTTTCCTCCACTGGCATCTGACTACAAATATATTTTTATTATTTTTGTAAAATTCATATAGATAGTGTACTTTTCACTCTTTGACAGGTGATTGTGCAAATTAAAAATGTGGCCTATTAGAATGCTTATTCAAGAAAAAATCCCATATTAAATAAACATGGAGTTGTGCCCAAATCAGAAGTCCAGAAGGGAGCCTCAGGTCTGGCACCTGAAGCTATTTACAGAACTGCTAATGACTGCACTGTGATGGAAAGTCAGAGCAGAGAACATCCTGAATATTACCAAGAGTGAAAAATTGACATAACAAAAACATCTATGGGATTAAAAATAAATCTGAAACAACAGAGAGCCTTCTTTTAAATAATCAAATCAAATCAGTTGTTTCTTAAACTTCTAGTTCATAAATAATAATACCACACTTTAGCATAACTGATCCAAGAATATGTGTGCAGTATAACTTAAAGATGAGCAAAATAGGAGAAGATCAGATCTGATTAATATTAATTACTATTTAATGTGTACTTGAAAAACTGGATGTATCAGAAATACGGCTAGGAGTGAACTGTAGGCTTCAGCTACATTTCAGATTCTACTAAGCATTACAGTAAGCAAAACACTTGTCCTTACAAACACTCTGAAACACATTTAAACTACATTTCATTAGGCAAACAAGAATGCTATAGGCTCTGAACAAAGTAATTATCTTATCTTAGAAAATTACAATATGAATATAAAGAGGAACAGAAATGTTCCTTAGGAAATACGCATGGTTATATTATTGGGGCTAATATATCTGCACTGAATATCAAAACTTCCCTTGATTTCATTGAACAGGATCAGAGCTGTGTAATGTTGTCACACACTGCCAGCACCCTGATGCCAGGCATTTACAGAACTCCTAAACCAAGAACTGAACACTTGACAGATGCAAGGAGAATTAAAAACATTTTCTTCCAAGTGGTCTCTATTTTACTGAGCAGATTTTTACAGCTAAAGGATGTTTAAGAATGCTTGCATAATAAAAATTGCTAGTAAATCTGCTAACTGGTTTGGGAGATCTTCATTGTTCTGTTGCATGGACAAGTACTGGAATGTTGGAGAAGTGTTTGGTTTCTTTCCTTTTCTTTGTTTTTCTGAAAGGAAACTTGTAGGAACTAAAAAAAATAATTGTATTTTACCTGAGAACTGAACCAGCTTTAAGTAACTGTGGTTTTTGTGAGATAGTGACTATGGAATTGGTACCAAAAAATAGTCTGCTAGCCAAGGTAACAGAAAAAATAAAAGAATAGCTTTATTGGAGCAAGCAATCAAACACAACTACTTGGTCTATATCCTGGCTTTGGATAGGAATGGGGTTCTGAAGATACTGATGTATTGAAGATCTGCCTCACTGAAAGGAAAGAAAGGAAAAGGTTTTCAGCAACTGCAAGCTAATGTGATATTTATAGTCTACAGACTGCAGAGCAAAGATCTCAAGGCAGTCCTGAACAAGATGTCTCCACACCTGGTTACTGCACAACTGTGTAAACACAGTATGAACTGCACAACTGTGCAAACAGAGGATGAAGCTCTAACAAAATGTGCAGTTATATGGGTTTCAGCAACTGACCTGGTATCTCTGTACAGAGCTGCAGTGCACCATGAAGGTGTACCAGAAAATTCATAGCCAGCTGCAGGTAGCTCCTTCTTGCGCTCTATTCTCCTCTGAAAAAGAGCAGGGTCTAACTTATACATCTAAAAGGAAGTAGTGAAAGTAGACAGTGAGAGTGCTTTGGAGGTCGTGCAGGTGTTTTTGTGATTTATTGTTTTGCTGCTGTGTTTTTTAATCAATATATATCACTGTTGTATACCCCTTGGAAAAGTATGCAGCAAACTGTTTGAAGAAGCTTTGGAACCTTTCCTGTGTTGTTTCCATGCTGCTACCATCCATTGCTCATGAAAGAAAAATCCTGACATTTCCTGAGGTAACAGGTGGGATGCAGTATAGAGTGCTGAGACATAAGCATTGCCAGATTGGATGTGGCATTTCAGGAAGCTCCTGAGAACTGTGGCTTACTAGAGATCATAAAAGAAACAGTCAACTAATTCTTCATAAAAATACACCAAATCACTTTTCTGAAATTTTCCCTATATAATAGTCTTCAAATGGCTCTAATTTCAGATGAAGAAGAGATAAATCCGAGCTGATACAGTACTGATGGAGGAAATTAATGACTTGTCTAAAGCTGAAAGGATCCAGCTGACTTGCTATAAATCCATGTTGACTGAAAAGCACACTGCTTGTTCACTGGAGGAATTCATTAGTATTAATATAGAAGTTCAGTAGGTCACAGAAGTCTCATGCTCTCCTGGATGGCTTATAATAGAAGAGAGAGGCAAAGGATTCAAATTCTCTTCGTGTCTGTACTGTCTGCTCAGCAGAGAACTGGAGAAAACCCATCACCATTCTCTGCTGACAAATTAACACCTTAAAACATATTTTATTTTTTTTTGGTCAAATCTCCTAATGCTTCAGTAACAGTCTTGTCTGACAAGTGGCTTCGGGTCAAGGCCTTAATGTAATTTTCTTCTGTTTTTTTTTTTTTTTTTTTTTTTTTTTTTTTTTTTTTTTTTTTTTCTCCAGTAGTTTACACACTTAAATAGACTTCTATACAGATAGAATTTGATTAAAATAGTTTGAGTGCAAAAACACTGTGTGGTCCAAAGGAAGTTGAGTGAGCAAAAGTGCTGTTGTTAGACCTGAGAAAAAGCCAAGGCACAGGTTTGTCATTGAGTGATCAGTGTTATAACCTGTTTACCCTTGAAGAACTCAACTCTCTTCTAGTTGCCTTAAATAATTGCTTGTCTCTTAAAACTGGTTCTTGCATGAAGAAATGGAAAGGAAAAGTTTAAACCAAGAAGTTTTGGAGAACAGTGTTCAGTTTAAATGCTAATGTTTCCTAATAACTGCACTTGTAGGTGATGTAAGGCTTTAACTTAACATCACTGGGCAGTTTATTTAACCTCTGTAGTAGAAACTGTCTGGTTTGCAGAATTCAAATGCAGCTAAAGCTGTTAGACTGTGGAAGTGACTTACATTAGAACTTTCTGTTTAATTTATTCTCCATAAGAATGCATGCAACATAAATAAAACTTTAAAATCACATTTATTTTTAAGGAACATTATTGTGGTGCTCATGAGATCTGTTCAAACAGTACTTCAGTAGCCTTACAGAAATTTACTCTATAGTTCTTGAAATATGAATATGAATGGAGTCCCCATATTGATTTCAAATGAAATCTGTGCATCATTTTGAAAAAAATACTTTCACTTTTTTAAACCTTGGTGTTCCTCAAAATCAAGGAATCCCTGCCTCAGATGATAGAGCATGGCATTCTATTGCCAGTAGACAATACTAAATACGGAAGAAAGATTAAGATCTTTGCAGTCCTTACTCTGATAAAAAATAACCCAAGGCAATAATTATATTGATGCCAAACTTTGATTATGCTTAATTCTAAAATAGTAATGAAGAGCTGAAAAGTTCTAGTTCTATGAAAAGCATTGCTTCCAAACATGATCTCCAGCCAATAAATCAGGCAGTGAGTGCTTGAAACTGTGGGAGGTGAGGAGATACAAAAAGCATGAACCAAGTTCAGTAAAGCAAAATAAGACTGACAGTAAAAATTAAATAATTATTAAATTGATAATCTATACTTACAAAGTAAATAAAAACAGATGCTCTGGAACACTGAGTAGCCCTTCAATTCAAGACTACTCCTAAGGTTCAGTAGAAGGTAGTCAGACGTCTGCTTAGTGTAACCTAGATCTGCTCAACTGCTCAACTGCTCAACTCTCCATACAGAAATGTTTTCTGCTTCCAGTGACTCAGACAACCAGCCTGCCTCTTAGAAAAAGGCTGAAAAATGATATATGCTTTGCAGTGCAAAAGGTGATAAAGCTGGACTCTAATCACACTTTTCTGTCAATATTACACTCATTCCCAGAGTAGTTTCTGGTTACAGATATGAGAGAATTCAACAGGAAGAGCTGGCTTGGATCTGGCCAACATTCAGAACTTTGAGGACATTATATACCAAAACCAAACATGTTTCTTCCTTAGAAAAAGGCAAGGAGTGCAATACAGGCCACAAGGTGTTGTTCACAGTTAACAAAACTCCAACCAGGCTGCTGTCACTTGCAGCAGGTAATTTTGGTCAGAAAATTCAGCACTGTGTCAAGTGCATTCCAGCAGTTTTATGGCTGGTTATTTGCTTTAATAAGATGCCTATGTCAGACAAAGGTTCAGAGGTGTCATCAGATGGTAAAATTTGGGCTCTTCACTATGCAGGATAAGGTGAGGTTTTTGCCCTGTGATGTGAAACAGTGTATAAAGGATGGGAGAGTTTCATTTATCACTGTTGCATTTTCATATTCGTACAGTGTCTAAGGAAGATGAAGCTTCAACAGTTCACTGCTTTCCCTTGACCTAATAGGAATGGAGATGTGCATGACTCAAACATATGGGCCTTCTCTGCTGTATGAATGTACTTACTAATCCAACCTCCAATCCTTCTGTGGAGACTTTCAAGACCTGTCTGGATGCATTTCTGAGTGATCTGCCCTAGTTGTGTGGGTTTTTTTTGGTCCTTCTCCAGCAGGGGTGTTGGACTTGATGATCTTCGGAGGTCCCTTCCAACTGCTAAAATTCTGTGATTCTGGGATAAAATACTAAAATATTAACATAAAAAAACCTATGTTGCTTTAGATCATATATCAGAGCCTTTTTAAAGCTACTTTACTATCCAGAACTACTAACACCATTCACAGCTGTAACAAATGTTAAAGAATCCTTGCCTGCTGTTGATCTTAAAATTCTTCAGCCCAAATCCGAAGCCAGAATCTTATCACTGACACAAAAATCATCAACTAGATCTTCAACGTACCCATGACAGTAGAATTCTTCTTTGATTCTGGAAAGTATTCCTGTTCTACTTTTGAAGAGTCAAATGTTTGTAATCTTTCAGAGTTTCTATGTGACATTCTCCTTGCCCTGACTTTTCAAAATTCTTGACCCAGAGGCAAAAGGGACATTGGAGTCCTTTAGTCTTTAGTGAGTTTGGAATCAGTCTCATAATCCCAAAAATGAGACTAAATTGTTACTGGAAAGAATATTGTATTGTATTATTTGGTGGCAACTTGGTAATAGTAGTCTGTGGTAGCAGCATTATAAGCAGAACTGGAAGGTTTTATTTCAAAAACAACAGACTCCCAAATCAAGTTTTTTTATGAGGCCGCATGTGTAATTTTGTGTGCCATGATAATTAGCTCTGTGACAAGAGTAACCCTCCACAACCAGGGACTTGTTTGTACTCCCAGACAGGTGGAAGTGCACACAAAAACGTGTTTTCTTGAAAATGTTCTCATTCACTGCACTTCTTCCAACCACTTCAGGAGTCTAGAAGGCAAAATGACTAAAATTACTGTGTCTACTAAGGCAGCTAAGACTTTATTTCTCAAAAGAAGCAGGATACATTTATATGGATAAATGTATAGGTATATAATAATATATTTACACACGCATGTACATTTACATGTATTTCTATAGAGATTTTCTCAAAGCAATGTAAAGGCGGGCGGGCCCCAAAAGGCGGGCGGGCGGGCGGCAGCCGCAGAGCGAAGGCGGGGGCAGGGGGAAAGCCGGAGGCTCCTGGTGCTCGGGCGGGAGGGGCCTGGTGAGATGCTTGCAGGGGTGGGAAGGGGACCGCCTGCCTTTTAAGCTGCCACCTGCTTTCTCTCAGGCCTTGTTGCCCCACTTTTCCTCCTCGTAGCCCAGTTCCCTGGCTGGGTTTCGTTATCGTTTTTTTCCTTGTCGTTGTTTATTGTCGGTGTTCTTTTAAAATGTTGCTCGTTCCCCAGGAGCCCGTTTTCCACCCGTTCTCCACCCGTTCTCCGTAGCTCCTGCTCATCCAAATAGCGGTATCTGAAGGGAGACCCGCCTGTTGATTATTCCCCACTCCCCTTCTCTTCCCTTCCACCCACCCTCTGCTCCCACCCCTTCCTCCGCTTGATTTCAAACCTTTGGATGATGTTTTGGTGTCATTAGGAGATTAACGTCCCCAGAGCACCAGGGGAGGAGGAGAAGGAGGAGGGTGAAAGTGAGAGAGAGAGACAGCGGCAGGAAGGTGGGCACATCAACACGAGGGAGGCTCTCCTCCCGCCGTCCCAGCCATCCCCGGCTCCTCAGCGGCTGCGGAGGGGGCGGTTGCGGGCGCCGCGGTTGCGGTTGCGGCCGGCGGCTGGAGGGCTGAGCCCGCAGCCCGCGGAGCTGCGGTGGCGGCTCCTGCTCTGAGCCCTCCTCTCTTTTATAAGCAGCAAGGCGGAGGAGCGGCAGTGGGGGACACCAGGAAGAGCACTTATTCCCCGGGGTTTATGAATGGCACTGACATGGAGGAAATACCGTTTCAGAAAGTCAAGACCAAGAGGAAGAAGAAGTGCTGCCACTGCTGCTGCTCCCCGCCAGCTGCCGCGGCGCCGGGAGCGAGAGCCGGGCGGGCGGACCCTTCTCCCTTGCTGCTGCTGGATGCCATCGCCTGTGAGGACGAGTTTGACTGCAAGGAGCTGGAGGCGCTTTTCCAGAGCTACAACCTGAAGCTGGAGCAGACGTCCACCCTGAAGACGCTGGCCGTCCTCATCGTGCTCACCGCCAGCCTGGCCGTGGTGGAATTACTCTCCGGCCCCAGCCTGACCATCTCCAAAGGCTCGCACCCGGTGCACTGTATCATCTTCCTCTCCCTCTTCATCGTCACCAATGTCAAATACCTGCAGGTGACCCAGCTGCAGCAGATCGTCAAGCTAACCTTGCTCTTCAGCTTCACCTTCTCCTTCCTCTGCTGCCCCTTCTCGCTCGCCTCCTACGGCATGGAGCCCCCCAGCGCCCCGGAGCAGGGCATGTGGCAGCTCATGCTGGTCACTTTCATCTCCTACTCGCTGCTGCCTGTCCGGACCCTGCTGGCCATCGTCTTCGGGCTGGTGGTGTCTGTCTCCCACCTCATCGTCACCGCCCCATCCGTCCGT